>NW_023397143.1:1565550-1725650 GCF_011125445.2 Fundulus heteroclitus
AGGTGTGGAGTTTAAAGACGTGGTTAGGAGCAAAACATATTCGGTCACTTTCCCTCATCAGGCAAAACAAGCTGCAGTATACTGGACTAATCCCTGAAAGGAGAGTCAGAACATATTTCTTTAGAACATGAAAATCTTTTTTTTTTTGTATTATAACACAGTTTTTAGCTTAGCTGCAATATCAACGCAATGCCGAAGACTAAAAACATGTCGAGTTAGACTCAAGCGGCTCTCAAACCACTGGAAAGTCTTTACATCCCTGTCATATTTTAGCTAAGTTTTGAAAATTGATTTTAAAACATCTCAATGGACTTGAATCCAAACCACTGAGTGACTATAAGTACATTGCAGGGCCACAGCAGAACCAGAGCAGGCTTTAGATGTCGACTGTAAGGTTCCTTTTCTGTAGAACCTTTTTTTTTTTTTTTACCCAAATCTTCAGGTTTTTTTGTGTCACATTTGTGATTTGGTCCAGTCAGACCCTTTTGTCTCAGCTCTACCGAAACGCCACTGAACGCTGTGAGAAATCCGCAGAGAAACACCTACTGCCCCACATCTGTAACATCTGCATCTCTCCAGTAAGAGTAGAAAAACCTTTTGTGCAGTGAGAATTTCCATTTCCAGAATATTTTAACAAGCTCAGCATTGGCTGCTGAGTTTTCCATCATCTGCCTGTCAGTTTTCTGTTAGTTGCATATTTTCTTAGCTTTGCATTAAAGGAAGACAGTTATACTAAGGCCATCCTTTTAATTGTGAGCTGAATTCATCTCATCCAGTGATTACATCATGAGAGGTAGCATCAGTTTCTTACTAATCATACTAACTGGGACGGGCAGACAGAGCATGTCATTGTACAACAGGAAGCACTCAAGTATGAGGCAAGAGTCCTAAAAAGGAAGTACGCCTAACCACAACAGGGGAAGTCAAAGTTCGAACCAAGCCTAGTCCCACCTTCTTTAAAATATGCCTACATTTAAAAAAAACAAACAGGGTTGGGCGCGCTGGTGGCGCAGCGGGTAGTGCGAGCCATGTACCGAGGCCTTAGTCCTCGACGCGGTGTCTCTCCCCCTCTTCCACCCCCTTCCTGTCAGCCTACTGTGTTAAAAAGCGAGCCACTAGAGCCGCAAAAAATCCCCCCCCCCCCTTCAAAAAAAGGGTTGTTTACAATAAAGGAAGGAAACTGATGAAGTTGAGTTTGCAAAATCTTTTACAAATATCTCAAGATTTTGGTGTACATTTGTATTCCCCTTCAGTCTGACACACCTAAATCTACTCCAGAGCAAATACTTTGCTCCAGAAGTCCAATAAACAAACTACACAGCTTAAAGCGGGGTCGGTTTCTGTCCCTGAGCGCCGTTCAGCCAGGCATTTGAAAGTGGGGCGAGTACGGCACACCAGCAGAACAACCAGATCCAAGGCCAAGATGCTCACACTGACTTTGGAGTAGCTGCAGACAGCCACAGCTCAGGTGGGGGACATAGGTTGTTCCATCCTTACTGGAGAGATGCAGCTGTTACAGCTGTGGGGTGGTAGGTGGTTCTTTGGGGAAATCTCACAGTGTTCACAAGCTGAGCTTCCCCCCACCTGTGGACAAACAGGTCTGATTGCACCAGACCACAAAGACTAATTGTGAACTTTAAATGCGGCAATTACTTGAAAGGAGACAAAAGCCCTTGTTGAAAGAAAGCCATCGGTGATCTTGATTTCAGTTTATCACAAGCCATTAGGGTTCACAGCAACCATGTGAAAGAACTTTGTAAGGTTTTCAAATAAAACAATCCACTGGAACGATATGGCTGATGTATGTTTCAGTGTCTCGTCGCAGAAGTTTGTCTTCTTTGGTTTACTGAATGAAAACAGAAAGTGTTAAAAAGAAAACAATAATAATTCACTAGTTGCGTCTGAATAACCCGAACACGGTCAGAAAAGCCGTGCTCTCCTCTCCTCTCTCACATCCTTCCAGCTCTCCAGAAACCAAACATGGTCTCAACTTCTTAAAGCTACAAGCGTAAACAAAAATAATGCAAACCTTAATTAAATCATACATACAAAATACACTAACGTACTTAAAAGCAATCAGATAATGAATATATGAATCCCTAATTGGTAACTGAACCAGGCTCAGTGTGAACCCACTAAAGCATGTAGAGATGACAGTGGACTTTAACCCTCCGCACTATCCTCAACAACACTGTGTCTAGTGTGGATCGCTTCACATTCTCTCAGGACCTGAGGTGGTCCTCACACATTGGCGCCATCCGTAAGAATGTGAGCGTTAGAATCCGAAGTCCCCTCAAACTTGCCGAAATAAAGTTAATTCTCAAACTGCAGCGCTTGAAGGCCAGTGTCCTGCATCCCTTGTCCTACAAACCTGACAGAAGTGGCTAAATTTGTTCCTTATGCATAGCAAGTTCTACAGGAATCAGCTGTTGTGACGTAGAAACTAGGGCTGGACGAAATAGAAAAGAAAGCATATCGATAAAATAGAAATCATATTGATCGATATTGATAATTAATTATCAACAAATTCAAAACATGTATTTTAAGTGCAGCCCTGGCCATTTTATGCTGTTGCTTAATGTCTTATTTTTACGCAACACACAAACAATTAATTCAACCAACTTTTTTATCAAAACTGCAAGTATTGAAAAAATGAAAAAGAAAGCGTGCTCTCTGAACTCTTTGAAGGGGGCGGCGCATTCCTGGGTCTGCGTTTGTGATTGGTTGGTAGGATGTAATGATGTAATATTAATATAAACTGTTCTATTGAACTTTTTATTGACCCTTTTTTTTCCTATCAGTGATATAAATCTATCGATCAATATATATATATTGTTATTGAATTATCGTCCAGCCCTGGTAGAAACACGCCTAAAACTCATCTCAATTTCTAAACAATAATCCAAAAGGCAATATAGTAAAAGATTTGGAAAATGAGACAAACATTCAGACCAAGTTTGAGCTATTTTCATCAAGAAACGTGGGCAAAGATTTCAGTACCAAGATATGCAAAGCTATGAGAATGTTGAAAGGATTTGAAAACTTTCGCAAGGTACTGTACATGCATGCAAAGTCAAATCCAGCGCATGATGTTTTCAAATGTTCTGTAATTTGAAATAATTATCTTTTATTATATATATTTGACCATGTGGCATACTTTAAGCAACCATCAGGTAGTTTAGGAATGATTTTAAGGACTGCAAACACTGTAAAGGTATCATTCGAAGGGCCAAAAAATGTTATGCCCCTGTCGCTTATGAGAGTGAATTTGTCTGAGAGGTTTGTCTGTAAATATCAATCCCTGTGCCAAGCCACTTAAATCGAGGCCACGCGTGTGACACAAATGTGGTTCAAGCAGGAAAAGGGGTGAAAGGACTGCAAGACGGGAGGAAAGACAAACAGGATGAAAAACAGTCTGAGCCAGAGAGAAATTCATCAAACCAAGATGAGCAAGGGGCGGAAAAAAGAGTGAAGGACAGACAGGAGGCAGAGTATGAACGTTATCAGTTCATAGGAAATGGTGCAACAGCTTGCGGCAGAGCGAAATAAGGGAGAGGAAGAGTAAAAAAAAATATATAAACTTCCTTATGCAAGTAATCTACAAAAACAAGATGAGAAAGCAGACTGGGTTCTATTGTCTATAAGAGATTAATGAACAAACCTGCAAAAAAGACACGTTTCATTTTCTTTCTTGCAAATGGACATGCACATTTCTTTTAGTTTGCTACTTGAAGAGAAAATCCCTCTACGTAAAAATTGCAAAGATGAAATTGTCTAAATGCCAATAGCACAATCTGGATTTCCCAGTAAAACACAATGCAATTAATTAGAAGTAAATGTGTTTTTTAAAGTACTTCTGCTTGCCACCGTCCACAGAATAGAACAGAACAAAAACACTTTTCGCAAAAAGGCGGACGCTGACCTGTTTTGCATCTCTCTTTTGCATCGGATGCTAGGCTTTCTGATCACACTCCCAATATTGGAACTAAGTCAGCCACGTACACACCCACACCCAGGATGCACACAGGGGGCACAAAGACCAAGAAAAGACAGCAATAGGTCCAGTGCTTTGCAAAACTACTCAAAGCTGCTAAATGTTTTTGTATTTTGTTGTGTTAAAACTACAAACTTGAATGCATTTTTATAAATATTTTAGTGTTGCACCGATACCGATACCAGTATCGGCCGGGGCCCCGATACCGCACTAAAATGGTGGTATCGGTATCGGCGAGTACCAACGAATAGGGCACCGATACCATTTTGGTGTTTGTATGTCACTTGAACACAGCCTTCTCTTTCCCGACACTCACTAGTTCTACTGGATTCACTTTGAATTAGTCTTTTTCCTGCTTTAATAAGGTAGCAGCTTGACAAAGCCATGATAGCAATTATTTTACATCCAAGTAGTATGCTGTTCTTCATATATACACACACATCAATTTCAAACAGATGGTATCTGTATGGAATCGGTATCGGCCGATACTGCACAGCCAGGTATCGGGTATCGGTATCGGGGCCAAAAAATGGCATCGGCGCAACACTAAAATATTTAATATATATGTGACCTCTCGACACAAATAAGCTAGTTGTGAAGTGGAAAGAAAATAGTGCACAAGTTTTTAAAATTTCATAAAAGTGTGGCCCATATGTCCTCAACACGACCAGCTGCCTGCAGGAGTCACCCGTTTAGAAAATCTAGTCGGCCTGTGTGTAACTTCGTCTTTGTGTAAAAATATGGCCGTCTGTGAAGTCGCACCGCAACGGGCCAAGATAAATGTGTGCGCAGAACGGCGTGGGAAACTGCATTAAATCTCCATCTCTGTGTAATGATGCGTTAAACCTCCAATGCTTTACAGGTGGTGGTATTGTGTTTTTTTCCCATCTCCGCCGTAGTTAGTGGTGCATGGTCGCTTTTAGGAGATGGGATGAAATTGTGCCTCACGTACCTCCTTCATAACAGGGTCGCTGTTTCCAAAGATGTCTATGCGGAAGTAAGAGTGGTGGCTTTTGAGAAAAAGGTAATCTCCTTATCTAATGGGTGACATGAGCACCAGGCGTCACAAAACCAAATTATATATATATAGATACTGCTTTATTTTACTAACTGACTGCAGATCACAAAGTGCGGCTGATGTGCTGAGCCTGTTTAGGGTGAGGGTAAAATCTCTCACCACAAGAGTTGTGTCACTCTGAGATGAAAGTGCCGAAAAGCGGCTGAGAAAAGTTTGAGTGCTCCACTTCTGCACCCTAAACAACAGCGATACACCAGTCTGTGTCGTTTATGTTAATAACTACATTTCTCCTGTCTTTTGCACGCAAACTGTTTCTGTCCAGCTAACTGTTTTTTTTTTTTTGTTTGTTTTGGAACTATATTTAGTTGAATGAAAATGAGGAAATTCAGTGCATTCGTTGCAGATTTGGATGTGTTCAGGACGGTAAATCACCATAAAACGACTTGTTTTCTCAATTGCTTTGGTTTGTTTGTTTGAACTGTGTGAGTTACGTCTGGGCGTGTCTTCCGCTCCGGTGGAAGGCCTCTTCTTGGTATTGTCTTTGTAAAAAAGATGAACAGACAATGATTGGTAACTTTTAACCCTTTTCAATAGATGATTGTTTTAACTGCAATAGCATAAAACAAACTGTGTTAAGCAACTAAACTATAAGAGTGCAGTGTGGTCTTGTAAATAATTATTTATGCCAGCTTCGATCTTCCAGCAGAGGTGTGCAGACAAAAACGTTCCCCATATGTTTGAGTACAACTTCTTTGTTTTGGGACAGCTCACTAACAGAAAATCGATTGAAGGGAGTGTTTCAGCAATATGCCGCTTTATATCTTGATTTTGGAATAATGATTTGGATGAAATATATATATATATATATATATATATATATATATATATATATATATATATATATATATATATATATATATATATATATATATATTTCATCCAGATAATTAATTATTTAATACAATTATCCAAATAATTATATATAGTGGTATTTTCTATTTTCATTTGTAGCAGCAGTTTTTTCCCCCCCTAGTAATGGTTTCTTCCAATTTAGGCCCATTTGTATTTAAGCAGTCTATCGTCCATTGTTCAGTTGTTGTTTTTTTGTTTGTTTGTTTGTTTGTTTGTTTGTTTTTTTGGTTTGGTGTAGCATGTTGAGCCTTAAATTGGAAGAAGAAGCATTCACTGGCGTCATTTTGGGATTTTATTTACTGCTGCCGTTTGGGTCCCACTCCCATGGCCTCTCGACCGGTTTGACAAGCGTGGAAAATGTTTTTAAATGTTTCCAAGTCCATGTACATTATATGTGACTAATCGTGTTGAATTCATATCATTAGCTAAACAGCCGTGTGTGATGGAGAAAGAGAGAGAAAGGGGGTTTGCGCATGTATATGTATGGAATTTACAGAAAATAAAAACGGCCGACCGGAGAAACGCACACATCAGAATCGCAACGAGCTGCACCTTAACTTTAAACGTATTAAAAGCTAATAAACCTCACCTATCATCTAATCGGTCTTCAGTGTTTAATCATACCTGGCGTCGTATTCAGTAAAGCCATGGAGTAACCGCCTGATCCCAGGAGAGCTTAAAGCCTGTCAACGGTGACCACTGTGCCTGTGAGCTGCTTCCTCACAGGAAAAAGGCGGTCAGGGATCTCCTCACTACTGCCGCTACTGACTTGGCCTTTCTGTCTGCAACGTCTTAATTTTGTTGGGCTTTCGTCCAGCGGTTGTCTCGCTGCTTCGCTCACCGAGTATGCATCCAGTGGAATGTGATTTTCCTTACACTGTCGTTTGGGATGTTCACTGCGGTCACTGTGTCCTGGTCTGTGCGCTCAGGAATGCCGGCGAAAACAAGGTCGTCCCGTTTGCTCCTCGCTTGGATGTGGCTTTGTGTTCATTTGCAATGAAAGCAACTTTGTGCTTGGCCAGGTCTACTTTTAATCTAATCAGCCAGGACGCGAGGTAACGCCGGGTTTGAGCAGGACAAAAGAGCTCCAGTTGACTTTTTACAGATGTGTGTTAAATCGATAAATCTCACAGGGGCAACCGCTATCACAGTCAGGGCCCGACACTGACTCCCACTGATTTGCATGTAAATCCTCCCCTCTTTTCAGTTGTAAATGTTTATGTGGGAAAAAATACTCTTCATTAACTGTTTCACAGTGCAGTTAAAAGAAAGCCTTGCAATCCATTTGCCTTTTTTTTTTCCCTCACAAAAACACAAAATCTTTCAAAGTGTGAGCAACAGCTTCACCTGTTTTGGACTTAGGCTGCTTTTTCCATACAATTTTAGTAGATAAATCTTACCCGAGTATTTTCAGAAGGTAATTTTTTTCTGTTTCCTGAGGTTCAGAAAACTGACCTATAAATGTATCTAAACTAAATGGATGCACACGTGTCGAATCAACACAGAATAGACACATTAACCTGCATAAATTGTATATTTGACATCCATATTAAATAAAATGTGAGGTTTTTTTTTCATCATACTAGCAGTTTACCATATTTTTCTTTTTTAAAATCACATAGTATTTTGATAAGAGAGTTCTTTCTCATTCGTTGTCTCTGTAGTTGGCATATCTATCGACATTTCCAAGTGACGCCTTCGTCATGTTTACAGATCTGTTTCACTTCACAGAAACCCCAACAGGAGCGATTTACTGGTAGATCTGACGACATACTAGGCATAGTAGTAGTGACTGTGTACTATGTACTATGTACACAGTCACGCTCCTCTTTAGCTATTGGCCCGTTGTGCTTAAAGGAGGCCTGTGGCCAACATTTCAAAATGTGCAAATACAGATCATGTTTATTGGCTGACTGATACACTGGACTGCTTCTGAACTGGACGACGAAGGCTCAAATGTTTGTGCTTGAGAGATAGAAGAAAAAAAAAACATCAGTCGTGGAGAGCTTCAGGCCATAACACAGATTTTATTTATAAAAAGCGCAAAGGTATTGTCCGATTAATGTTCAACTTTACACCAGATATTTGGGAAATTACTTTTTATGGATTTATCCTGTTGGCGTGTGAAATTTAAATCCTAAATATAGAGCTGCGTTTATGTACTGGGACAGGATAATTATTAATATATTAACAAGGGGTGGAAACAAATATATTTTACTTCAACCAACTCCTTTTAAACATGTATAAAAATACTCTGCTTTCTGCTTTCTTTCTGTAATCGGAATTAATAATAATACCCTCATATCTTCAAATAAAACTCATTCATTCCAATTGTGCACTGTGTCAAATACGCTGTTAGTATTAGGTTATTGTCTTAGACTAAAACCGCGTTTTTTTTTCAGAGAAAACTACATCCATGGAAGACAACTTATCTTAAAATTTTGTGAAGAGAATTGGACCTTGGCTTTGTATCTGATTCTGAAGATATGCCAACCTTGAGTAAAATCACCTGGGTATTTACACAAAACTTGAAAAATAAGTACAATATCACCTAATAGTATTTTTTATTGCAAACATCAGTAGGTTGGGGTGGGGCAGCTTTAAAATGCTAAATATACCAGGGGAAAAACTCCTTTTGCTCCAGCCCTTTCTCTAGCATCTCACCGAACTGAATTTAAACCATAACTGCAGTACAACAACATTTTTTTAGATATTTCCCATCCATTGTTTATACTCGCTTATCCTTGCTGGGTTGCTGTGAGGGAGGGTCTGGTGCATATTATTTGTTGTATAATATCTACCATCATCAACTCCATAATAAACAAACAAACAAACAAAAAACTGTGTTAAACATAGAGGTATTTTCTGCCGTGCCACATTTAGACAGGGAGTGGCTTTTCAGCAAAGCACACAACCCCACGAAAAGCAGAACCAAACAATATAACAGGAACAATAAGATGTAGTGTTAAAAATGAGAACATATAGTAAACACTTCAGTACAGTATGAAGCAATAAACCAGTAAACAGACAAGGCAACTAATTGCCGATGAACCCACGAAGAAAAAGAAAAGAAATCTATATTTCCCTTTGTTATAGGGTGAAGCGGGTGGGTATTTCTTCAAGTACAGATTTGCAAAAAGCCCTAAATCAGCTAAAGAGCAAATAACCAAAAATGAGAGTTGGATTGGTCAAATCTGAGAACTGAAAGCCTAATGTAACTCACCGCAAGCTTTGGCAGCAGCGACGCACAGTTCCTCTGCCACGTACTCTCCAGGTGGAAATGTGAGGGTGTCTTCTGAACAGCTGCCCGCTCCTTGAACGTTTACCTGGTGGTAAACGCGGACGGTTAACGTGACTGCCTTTACTTCCTGCTTGGGGTCGTGGTCGGCGGGTAAATCGGGTTCTGGGTGGTGGTTGGCATCGGGCGTTGTTGGGTTGGAAGAAAGGGGGTCCATGTCTGTCAGCAGAATAAAGGCCATGTGCTCTTTATGAAAAACTGCAACAAAAGGAGAAATAAGACAGAAATAAACAGGAGCGAACACAGCAGTTTAAATAAAAAACAAACACTTGCTTTTTAAGATGTATCTCTTCATTCAGTCGACTCAGCTTTTGGGTCACTGGATGTCTGCAGAGAACTGCAGACAAAGAGCTCGGTTTTGGCAATACAGCTAAAATGTCATATAAAAATCACAATGTCAGTTTTATCACGATTTCCCAACTGTGAAACATGAGTCCCAATTAAAAAAAATATTCAGCAGAACATATTTGAAAGGATTGAAAGCAAGTTTGCCAAATTGTGACAGGCACAACAGACGTTTACTAAGCTTGTATTTAAAGTAGCGCTGTGTGACTTTTAGCCACTAGGGGCGCAAGACCTGTAATTTCCAGGTTTAGCGCCCCTGCGTTTTGGAATCTGATAGCAGACCACTTTGGACCAGCAGCTTGAGAAGTCATAGAGATATTAGTGTTGTCACGATACCAACATTTTGGTATCGGTACCAGTACCAACTTGTATTTCGATACTATTTCAAATAAAAAGAGAACACACAAAAAATATCATTACTGACATTTTTATTAAAAGAAATCTTAGAACAATAACACACCAATCAGTAAATAAACTAAAATACCCCAAAGACAAGCTTTTCTAATGCACACCATTTAAAAATAAATAAAATAAAAAAATGATTCAAAACACTAACATTTTAGCTGTTCAAAACACTTTTGGAACAGTGAAATAGAATTTAAAAATACTAACTAGGCTCTTTTATTGCACTCAAAAAAACAATTTTAGAATAGTCAGTGTTAATAAATAAAATGTATTAAGTTAGAACAATGAGATACAATTATTTGAAATTAAAATAAGCTAGCAGCTGTAGCACCAAAATCTCTTTTCTCCCAAACCCACACTAAATATATTCAGTTTGCGCGAACCAAAAGTGCATGGATCGGGCCATACTTAGACAATTTTTAATTAGGAGATCAAAGTCATAATATTGCCAGAATAAAGCAGTGATAATATGAGAGTAAAGTCGTGATATTACCAGGGGAAAAAAAGCATCCACAATGAGAAGAAAGCTTCAATAGTTATCAAGATCTGACGTGATGTGATCAGCTCAAGCAAACTGCAGACACGACACAGCCGGAGCCGAGCATTTTAATGCAGGGGAAAGACTGTGCTCTCTCTCTCCAAGCAGAGATTTATTTTCCACATTTGAAATGTGGACAGGCAGTGGAACGTGTCGCCTTTCGGACAAAGACCTGACTTCAGTGCTTGGAAGGTGGGAGGGTTCAGGGCTCGCAGCAGCACATACTGCTCGCTAAAAACAGTAAACTGCAGATCGATTGATGCTTTTACGTGTTGCCGCTGAAGTCTCCAACAACAAAGAGAAAAGTCGCTAGATTTGTCGCTAGTCGCTTTTCTGAAAAAAAGTCACTAGAGGGGTCTGAAAACTCGCTAAATCTAGCGAGAAAGTCGCTGTTTTGGCAAGTGTCTCTCTCTCTCTCTCTCTCTCTCTCTCTCTCTCTCTCTCTCTCTCTCTCTATCTCTCTCTCTCTCTCTCCTTCCCCCTTAGAAGAAAACTATGACAAAGCATTAGGGTCACCCATCCTTGTTTATCTGGTGCCTATCTCCAGTGGTAAATGATCGAGAGGCGGGCTACACCCTGGACAGGTATTAGGCCCAGCCTTGTGGATATTTGTTGGAAGTCCTAGTTCAAGTGTACTGAATTGTCACCAACATTTTGAAAGGCCACAATATTACATGCTAATTTGGAGCCCGACATGTGTACCACTGTTGAGATTGTCTGATAAAGTACATTTATAATGCCTCACAAAAGCATTCACCCCCCTTTGCTTTTTACCTATTTTGTTGACATATTTTTAACCTCATGCTATGCGATGGACTTGCAAGGAGGGCATTAATCAGTAAGGCAGCACAGAGACCAAAGGTAACCCTGAAGAATCTGCAGAGCTCCACAGCAAAGGCTGGAGCCTCCATAAAGTTGAGCTTTATGGAAGGGTGGCCCAAACAAGCCATTACTTAGTGTTAAAGATAAGAAGGCATGTTTTGAGTAACCCATAAGATGTGTATGCAAATCCCCAAATGTATGGTGGACGGTGCTCAGGTCAGACGAGACCAAAATGTACCTTTTCGTTTATCAAGGAAAAACGGTATGTCTGGTGGAGACGCAATACGTCCCATCATCTGAAGAACGCCAAGAACACATGTTGTCCAGCCGCAGGAACTGGTGGTAAACCGGTCCGAGTCGTGAGAAAGATGTATGGTGCTGAATACAGGGATGTTCTGGAGCAAAACCTGTGGTCTGCTTGTGATTTGAGACCAGGACGGAGGTTCACCTTCCAGCAGGACAATGACCTGACGCATTTTCCTAATGCAAAACTCTAGTGGTTTAAGGGGAAAACATTTAAATGTGTTGAAATGGCCTAGTCAAAGTCCAGACCTCAATCTATTAAGAATCTGTGGTTAGACTTAAAGATCGATGCTCATAAGTGGAAGGCAACCAACATGAAGGTGCTGGAGCAGTTCTGCCTTGAGGAATGGACAAAAATCCAGGTGGCGAGAGGCTTATCTAAAGTCACTTGTGTGGTGCTAACATTACGCTCGCAACCATAATTGCCACAAAAGGTGGCTCTACCAGGCAATTATGGTACTGCTTGATTTGTTGTCAAACGTCTGCATATATATATATATATATATATATTTTTATTTTTTTTTATTTTTTTTTTTTTTTCCTTCAAAAAAAAGTATTCCTAAAATCTCGCCTCTTTAACTAACCCAAAACTGTGTCGTCTCAGATGGAGTTATAGTTACATCACCTGTTGGATGGGGTCTAGATTCGCACATCCCAAATAGATGATTGTGCCGAAAATGCTAAAGGGTATTTTTTTTTTATTTAAGAACACAACACGTAAAGGCCCCAACGCCTTTTGTTTTTTGTGGTTTATTTTTTGTTTAGTGATCCAAGTTAATTCTTAAAGTTTGAGAATCAGTGTCTAATGTTTGTTATTTTATGTATGGTACCTGATGTGATATGTTTTATCGGATGATGATCTGGTATAATTAATGTCACCTTGACTTTAACTGGCACCATTGTAATGAAAGATGAGGCAGAGATAGGAAAATGTACATTTATCACATCTATCACCACGACATTCATTTATAATAATTGTGCGGCCTTTCTTAGAGGGTGCATCAATCTCTAACATGTGGAGCTTCTAAGAAATCAGACAGCCTCATGACTGATGTTTTAAACAATACACCCTACGTTGAGCCAAACTCAAGGGACTGGGACACTCCCAAAATCCAAAACAGATGTTTTATCCAGAGTTACAAACTCAGGACTGTGCATGCACCGTTTTAAAACCATCCCTGACCAGTACTGACCAAGACACTGTATAAAACTGTGACTTCTGTTATGACCACAAACTCTGTGTTTTTTTTTTTTTGGGAGGTTTTTATATTTTACTTTCCCAGACAAATTTCCAAATACCGATATTAATTTAAAATGCATACGTGTGCTTTTGATGCCTGTCATGTTTTAAAAGTTTTGGGACTTAGAACATTTGAACGACAACTAAAACCTAAATAAATGTTTTAAGCCGACAACACTACAGACGCATCACATAAAATTGCTGTAAATGGGTAAAGAGACATTTTTTTTATTATTAACAACCTACAACACTTTGTGTTTTCAGCATTAGTGTGCAAACTACTAACCCTTTACACGTTTAACCTTTCATTAAACTCACAGGTACTTAAGCTCAGGTTTTTATGTAATACTTCTTTAAGTGAGAACACATTGGCCAATTAAGTTTGAACCACAAATAAAATGTACACACAGCCAAAATCGATGTAATAAAGCTTTTAAACAAATAAATCCAGACGCAACTAAGCCAAAGACAATAATGAACTCTTGCTCAGCGCTGATAGAGTGAATTTTGACAGGGTGATATTTTAGTTTTATTGTTCCAGAGAGGAAATTGAGGAAAGTGTTCCAGAGAGGAAACCTTAAGAGATTATTGCCGGTGTGTCATTTTCAGTTTAACCATAGAATTTTTTTTTTTACATTAAGCTTCGTGTGATAACTGTGTTGCAGTAAGAATTACCTTGTAAAAGTGTTTGTACTTCATGAGCATTCTCCAGATGTTGTCCCATTACACGTACAAACTTTAGTGTATTTTATCAGGAGTTTGTGAATACAAAGTATTGCACGGTTATGATTTTGAATCGAAAACAATACGTGGTTGTCGGAATGTTTTTGCTGAGAAACATAGGAAAAGCGGGGCTTGCATTATTCAGCCCCCTTTAGTCTGATTACCCAAACTAAAATACAGTGCAACCAATTGCCTTCAGAAGTCCCCTAATCAGTGATAAGACTTCACCTGTATAAAAAATTAATATTTGGAGAATCTTAAAACAGGGGTAAGGTTATAAAAACAATCCCATAAATGCTCAGGTGCAATAATCTGCTAACAGGACAAGTATTGGTGTTACACTCGCTCATCAAATCTTGCCTTAAATAAACAGCAGTAGGAAAAAGCCAATTGTTCAAAAAAAGTTTATGATGTCCTGGTCAAAATGTAAAATTCTGGCCTGGATATAATTTGTTTTGTGTGGGGAACACAAAATAGGCTCCTTACTCCCGAATACATCGTTCCCATGTTGTTCCCATTAGTCTATTTTTAAGACTAATGTTAAAACTTTCCTTTTTGACAAAGCTTATAGTTAGAGTGGCTCATACCCTGAGCTATCTCTATAGTTGTGCTGTGATAGGCCTAGGCTGCTGGAGGACATCAGGGTCTAATTTTCTCACTCTACTGATTTCTACTGTTCTCCAGTTTTGCATTGTATTACATTGAAATGACTGTCGTCATTTCAGCTTTTAACTTTTTTGCTCTCTCTCTTTTTCTTCATAGTAGGTACACCTGGTCTGGCGTTCTGTTAACTGTGACATCATCCAGAGAAGACGGCTCACCCGCTACTACCATCTAATGTAGAACAGATTACTGGATCAATGTGTGCTTCTGTGCTTTTTTGTCTCTCTTGTTGTGTCTCTGTTCTGTCTTCTCTAACCCCCAGTCGGTCGAGGCAGATGACCGTTCATACTGAGCCCGGTTCTGCCGGAGGTTTTCCTTCCCGTTAATGGGGAGTTTTTCTTCCCACTGTCGCTTCATGCTTGCTCAGTATGAGGGATTGCAGCAAAGCCATGTACAATGCAGACGACTCTCCCTGTGGCTCTACGGTTCCCCAGGAGTGAATGCTACTTGTCGGGACTTTGATGCAATCAACTGGTTTCCTTATATAGGACATTTTTTGACCAATCTGTATAATCTGACCCAATCTGTATAATATGATTGAACTTGATTTTGTAAAGTGCCTTGAGATGACATGTTTCATGATTTGGCGCTATATAAATAAAATTGAATTGAATTGAATTGAAACATGGTGGTGGCAGCATCATGCTGTCAAAATGTTTTCCTTGAGCAGGGTGTCGGAGGCTGGTCGAAGTTAATGAAAAAATGGAAGGGGTCAAATAAGCTGCTGAGGTTCACGCTTGAGCAGCACTACAACAGGGCGTTTAAATCAAAGCATGATTATGTGTAACAATGGCCCCGTCAAAGTCCATACCTAAATACAATCAAGAATCTGTGGCAAGACTGGGCAATTACTGTTCACAGACGCTCACCAATCAATCTGACTGAATTCGAGCTATTTCCCAAAGACAAAAAGAGGAAAGATCTAATATTTAAAGCTGGTGGAGGTATACCAGAAATGACTTGCTGTTCTATTTGAAGCAGTAGTTGGTTCTATAAAGTATTAACTGAGGGGCCCTTAATACAATTGTCACATTCCTCCCATTTTGCTCCACATTAAGGTGGTTTATCACATAAAATGCCAATGAAACATGTTTAAGTTTATGGCACGACAGAATGTTTAAAAAAATTTCTGTTGTTGTTTTTCTTTTTCTTTTTTGGGGGGGAGGGGTTCTTTTATAAGGGATTGTAGGTATAAATATTTTTCAATACTTCTGGTGTTGGCTTATACGGACATTGTTGAAGTTGCATCGCTGGACGCTTATTTAACAAGTCCACGATGAAGAATAAATTAAAAATACAGTTCACTTACCATTTTATTGCTGTTTACACACCCAAAACGTCTATCACACCAACAGGCAGGGAGTCCGGCGTGTGTTATCGGCCTTCCCGTGCTTGTTTGGGTCATGCCGCTATCAGCTCAGCCACATTTTACTTCTTATCTCCGCTCAGGTCCACTGCTAGCTACAAGTGACTCCTATTCAACCGTCACTCACCAGACATTTCAACAACAAAAAAAATATGTTGAGCTTCCTTTAAACTTACAAGACTGTTCCTGGAAGAACTACAATAACTTTGACAAACATATCTGTGTTCCTTAATATTGACGGTGCACTGCTATGCAAAATGAGGTGCTTCAGTGCTAGCTTAAGCAAAAGCTCTCATTTCACAAGCATTAAAGATACTATTGTATGACGTTTATAGCCACTGGAGGAGGAGCAGAGCTCCAGCTTTAGCAGCTTTGGGTGAATGCATGGTCCCCAAAAAAGGTCATGCAGGCAGACATCAACATGATTGCTCATTTCAGATGCAACATGGCGGCTTTTTTTCAAAAAACAGGCTGTGAAAATCAAAAACTGTTAGATATAATGATCGTATAAGGCAAAAAGAGAGGAAATCTCTCAACTACTTGTCTCTGCCTACAGTTTTATTGTCCAGATCTACCAGCAGCATCAGATTTATTTTCAAAAACTGATCATGTAACCTAACATTATACTATTTTGGATACATAAAAGTCATATTTTAAACTAAAATCTTCCAGCATTGCAGGTAAACAGAACAAAAATGGACATATTCTTTTGCTGATGTCATATGAGTAAATTAGGCATTGAAATATAAATCTTTTTTTATCATAGAGCATGACACTAGAAGAACTGACCCTATAGGCATTGTTGTCAGGGGTGTAGGGGCTTACCACTTGATCTTGTCTAGGATTGTAAAGTTTTAAGTTCGGCATGCTCCAGTGGGTGGAAATGGTTTAGGCGGTAAAACAGTTGGTGGTATTTCCCAACTTTTTCAGTACAAGCGCTTGACATACTTTGCAGCACAGGCTACTTTGTTTATTTATTTATTTTTTTGTCTTACTTTAAATGGTGAAAACACCTCTACACGACTGAACTGTTCGGGTTCTTATTGTCAACGATGTCATCATTTATATACTAATTTCTCTTTTTTTCAGCTGCACAAACTTTAGCCTTCTTGCTGCTACTGTGCTGCCCGTGTCAACTTAGGCTTGTGTGGCTCCGTTCTAAGATTGGTCCGGCACGGAGCAACTCTTATCATTGGCTATTCACATTATCTGTATATTGAAGGTCTATATCGACCCTTTCTCATGCGTCAGTGTTCTCGCTAGCGCGTTTCAGCGCAATGGACCGTTGAGCTGTTGTCAAAGTTACGCTGAAATTACGACTGTTGCGTTCATTTTTAATAAGAGTAATGGTCAATACGACATGGATGCTTGAGAGCAACATAGAAAAGTCAGTAACAATCTTGAAGGTGCATCAGCGCAGCTATGAACCTCCCGGACAACGTTAAAGCTAGCGCTAGTTGTTATTAGCCTGACGAACAGCCTCCTTCGAGCTGCATTACGCGTCGTCCGCTGCGGGAATGCATGCAGAGAAGCAGCGAAACGACACACCAGCCCGTGCGCACCCCACACACAAAAATTATTTGGTTACACTTTATTTGAAGGGGTGTACATAAGACTGACATTATACTGTCAAAAACATGACATAACACCTGTTATGAACATAAATGACTCTTTATGAATGTTTAGGACTGTTGTCATTAATTGTCATTCGGTAAATTATGACACTATTAAAGCAAAGTTAACATTGTTTAAAATGTCTTTGTTATGACAACTTGACATTAACAGAGACAAGGTTAAGTTTAGGGCTTGATTTGGGATTAGGTTAAATTTAGGTCTTGATTTGGGATTAGGTTAAATTAAGGTCTTGATTTGGGATTAGGTTAAATTAAGGGCTTAGTTTGGGATTAGGTTAAATTAAGGGCTTAGTTTGGGATTAGGTTAAATTTAGGTCTTGATTTGGGATTAGGCTAAATTAAGGGCTTGATTTGGGATTAGGTTAAATTAAGGGCTTGATTTGGGATTAGGTTAAATTTAGGTCTTGATTTGGGATTAGGTTAAATTAAGGGCTTGACTTGGGGTTTTGTTAAGTTAAGGGCTTGTCATAACAAAGACATTTTAAACAATGTCAACTTTGCTTTAATATTGTCATAATTTACCGAATGACAATTAATGACAACAGTCCTAAACATTCATAAAGAGTCATTTATGTTCATAACAGGGGTTATGTCATGTTTATGACAGTGTAATGTCAGTCTTATGTAGACCCCTTCAAACAAAGTGTTACCAATTATTTTGAGATATTTATTGCTAGAGTTTTATCGCCCAGCTCTAAATTGTCAAATAAATAAATAAATAAATACAAAGCCAACCAACTTAAAAATCCAATTCCTTGCTATGCAGGTTGGACCTTATTTAGGGGCATTGATTAGACATGAGATTTATCTAATAACTGTTATCACATTAACTGGCCTCACCATTTTTTTTTCACTACAATGTAAAAAGATTCTCAGTGGTTGTTTCAACCCAAACTTCTGGTCTGGTTCTTGTGCTTGTCGGAGGATGACTGCAAAGTATATCAAAAACCATTTGTATTTGCAATTTCAAACACTGCAGCTTGGACACCTAGGATGCAATTTTTGATGTTATATTGAAAGTGTCTTGAATATCTGCTCTGCAGGACAAAAAAACATATTTGGCCTGTTTTGCAAGATCCTGTTTTCAGTAGCCTAGATGGTAAAGTGTGGTAATGAGTGGTGTGGACATTGTGGGAATAGAAAAAAAATATGACAAGTGACAAAAATGTAGGTTAAATTACAGACACACCTTCTATATTCCACAATAATAATGTAATTGTATGTTTTTCTGATACTTTGCCGCTTTACTCTGCACTTGTAAAATGTGTGCTCAGGTCACTCTAGATCTTCTCTACCCGGTCAAGCTTTTAGCACACTAAAAAGCTAATCTAAAAATGTTTTCTGAATTGAGCGTCCTCAAATGATTTGGAGAGTACTATTATTTCAGAAATGCGATTGCTGTCCTTGGTTGTTCAGTAAACAAAAGAAAGGGAGGCAGCTCATTTCAAGTGATCCATCCAGAAGATTTTAGTGCAGCTTCTTTTACTTTGAACTGGAATCACAGAAAAGCAGCAAAGAATGATTGCCCTCAATTCCCAGGGCGGCTAAAAATCCCTTAGTTGTATGATGTAAGCTGCAAAGGCTGCGCAAAACGGAGTGTCAGAGATTTGGCAAACTAAAGCATAACTCCTCACAAAAAATGCGGCCTTGTGCTGACCAGAAGGTCTTCAGCTCCTTTGTGCTTTTCTAAAAAAAGCTTGACATGTTCTGGTGTCCAAAAGTCAAAGCACACTGGCAGCAGTGAACAAATTTCATTGGTATGTTACAATGACAATAAAAATTATTATTATTATTATTATTATTATTATTATTATTATTATTATTATTAAGAGGACTTAGCAGGAAGGGAGTAAGAAGGTACTTCATACACCATCTGTATGCCACTGCATAGTCTTTAGTCAGTCTTCACCTCAAAACAGCTGTGCTAGTTCCGGACATGTTTTGTGTTGTAGGAGATTAAAGAGCTCAAGATTGCAGATACCAGATGTGAAGTCCTACTACACACAGCAACACACAACTTAAAACCAAATGCACCATTGTGTTTAACGCAAGACGTCACTGCTTTAGGAGAGAATTCATGAACATTAATTGCATTTGCATCTGTGTGGAGAGGAAAATGCTCTGGTTCCCATGGAAATCTCTGAAAAATATAACAAAGCTCGCTGGCCCACATAGACGCTATCATGACAGACATCCGTGCCTAAAAGGTAAATAACGTGTAGCTCTTCGCTGTGAAGTGAAATATCTGTGTGAGCAGTCTTGATTTCTTACCATTAAGATAAAAAGCCACGTTTCCCCTGATCGTTCTGATGGGTAACCGTGCAGACATAACAAACGCACGCTATCTGCTGAATCTTTGAACTGCAACATTTAACTACACCAAACATACGACATGAAGGATTTCTTTCCTAAACTCAACAACAAAAGGAAAGATCGTTTTTCCTAAAGTCAACAACTGAAGTAAAATGACTAAAGTTCCTACTGTCCTCACCGATACTGCTCACCTGCTTTGCTTATGAAACAGTATTTGTTTTAACAAGTTCCCAAGCGTTTCTAGAGTGTAGCCAGCTTGCACATTTAAACAACAATCTTTTAAATCAATCTTTCCAGAGCTGAGTGAATGGAAGATAAAATGTGGAAGAAAAAACCCATCAGACCCCGCCTCCCCTGTCTGATGCAAAAAATAAAATTATTAAATTGATTTTTTTGGTCTGTAAAGGCATCAACAAACAGTCTTCTTTGATGTGTTTGTTTTGAGTTGAGCAAAAATCAGATAGGGGTACCTTGCGGAAGTAACCCAACAACCCCACTCCACACCCCGTTGGCATATTTCATGTTTTGTTGCAACACAACCTGAAACTACATTGGATTGTTTGAGGGTTTGCACCACTTCATTTACAGAACATGTCTACTGCTTTGAAGGTGTACTATTGTTTTTTGTATTATTATTATGAACCAAACAATAAAAAGGATGAAATAACAGGAAACTTTAGCGCGCATAACTGTTCAAACTCCCTGTTTGTAGAGCCACCTCTTGCAGCAATTAAAACTGCAAGTGATTTTGCATAAGTATCAATGAGCTTGGCTTATCTTGCCATTGGGATTTCTGCCCATTCCTCAACGCAAAACGGCTCAAACTCTTTCATGTTGGATGCCTTTCGCTTATTAACAGCGATCTTTAAGTCTAACCACAGATTTTAGATTGGGTTGAGGTCTGAACTTTGACTAGGCCATTCTAACATATTTAACCGTTTCCTATTAAAACCGCTTGAGTGTTGCTTTGGGTTATTGTCCAGCTGTAAGTCGAAGCTTCGTCCCAATCTCAAATCATAGGCAGACGACAGGTTTAGCTCCAGGGTATCCCTGTATTTAGCACCATCCATCTTTCCCTCAACTCGGACCAGTTTCCCAGTCCCTGCTGCTAAAAAAAAAAACATCCCCACAGCATCATGCTGCAACTACCTTGTTTCACTGTGGGGATGGTGTTGGTAGCGTGATGGGAAATGTTGGATTTTCACCACAGTTTTTTTGTTGGTGGCTGAAATGTTCAATTTTAGTCTTATCTGATCAGAGCACCTTCCTCCATACATTTAGAGAGTTTCAACCAAGCTTTCTGGCGAACTCAAAATGTGCCGTCTTGTTTATAACCCTAAGTAATGGGTTGTTGTCTGGTCACCCTTCCATAAAATCCAGCTCTATGGAGTGGATGGCTTATTGTGTTCCTGTGGACAGATCCTCCACTCTCTGCTGTGGAGCTCTGCAGCTCATTCAGGGTTACTTTTGGTCTCTGTGCTTCCTCTCTGGTTAATGCCAGGCCTGAAAAGTTTGATGGGCGTTCCTCTATTAATAGGTTTCTTGCAGTACTATGTTCTTTCAATTTAAAATAAAAAAAAAAAACATTTTGTATATCTTTTTATAACCCCACCCTGACTTGTACTTCTTTACAACTTCGACCCTGACTTCTTTGGAGAGCTCCTCGGGCTTTAAGGTGTGACGCCTCCTACTTGGTGGCACATTTCAGAAATTGTGTGTTTATACTGGTAGATCATGTGAAACTTAGACTGCACACAGGCGGACGGTTTTTCACTAATTATCCGACTTTTGAAAGTGATTGGTTGCATCAGAAGTTTTTTAGGGGCTTCACAGCAAAGGGAGGTGGATATATATGCACATGCCAATTTTCAGTTTTTAATTATTATTATTTTTAATTAATTTATTTATTAATTTCAATTAAACAATTAATTTTTTAATTTTTCTAATTTTTTTCAGGTATATTTCTCATTTCACTTCACCTACTGAAGATTATTTTGTGCAGATCCATCACCACAAAATATGATTAACTGCATTTTGATTACAGGTTAGAATGTCATAAAATAGTTGAAAAGCCATGAGGGGTGACTGCTTTTGAAAGGTACTGCACATTTGCTTTCCGGCCTGAATTGGAGTAATCATTTTCGTTCAGATACAAAACTACAACTCCTGTCAAGGAACCTGCGGCACAAATCAACAATTCATAGGCTTAGTGCAGGAAAAAGCAGAACATTGTTTAAAACGCCCCCACATTTTTTTCCCCCATCAACATACACCTTTTAGATTAAATATGTATCTTAAGAAATAAAATCTGTCCTTCATTTGATACTTAAACTTGCCCCTACTAATGTCACCCATTCTAAAGAAACATTGTTTAGAAAACTATAACTATATAACTTATATGATGTGATGGGTCCTATCAAGCTTGTTAAGGCAAAACTGTGTGAACTCTATCATTTAATCTAAATGAATTTAGGACAGCACATATTTTGAGTTGTTTGGTTTTAGGTGCGGCTCTGGGAGGACCCAAACGGGACATACCGTGACGAAAAGTCATTAGGCAGACAGTTCTTGATGGGATATTTTATATGCAACCAAAATTGGAATAAAGTCAAATATTTGCAAACGTCGACAGTCAGAAGATTGTTGCACACATAAACGGTCTCTTAATATAGTTGGAAGCGATATACATTCCAAATGCCTAAGAGTTCAGTAAACCCATTACATTGGGCTCATAAAATAAAAGAGGGAGTAAAGTGCATTTCAAACACTACTCGAGTGCTGCAGCATTTCATTTGTAAAACCCATCCCGGTTACATGTCACAAAAATTAAAGGCAGCAGGCTACGCTGGAATGTAGACCTAAACCTGAAGTGAAGGTATGCAAAATTTTGCCATCTCTTACTGTTAACAGGTCATAATTATCACCAGTCTTCATGACATTAATCTGATCTACCTACACAAGCAGGGACTGCAGCTGGAACTATAACCAAGCCTTCACTACATTGAAAGTATGACCGTGACTCATGATATGTATTGGACATACAGTATCTTTATTGTTTTTAGGGCTTTAGCATGTGTGCAAATTAACTCAAGCACCTGCCTTTGCCTTCCCGATTACTTTATCTTGGATTTCATTTTTGTTTTTAGAACTGTAAGGAAAGGTTTTAAATATCGTTCCATGACATATTTAACAATTTCTTACATCCTCCAGCTCAAACTGTTAAAGAAGATCCACCTAGCTAATAATAATAATTGAGTCTTCTTGGGAATCATTTTGTGCAAATACTTTCAACCGCCCAATAATCAGGCTGTGGATGTGATTGTTGGCATGCGCGTTCAGATCGTGCCCCAATGTGTTACAGCAGCTGTCTCCTGCTCAGGTGATGCAGTCAAAACCCAGTCAAATCCTGGCTTTGTTTGGACAAGGCTAAGTACCGACGCTGGTATGTTCTCCTACAGCAGCCATGTGTCTTCAGCTGGAAAAATGAAGCCGCTATTCAAATAATTTTTTTCTTCTTCACATTTGCCAGCCTGCTGTTTCAAATAAATAAGCCCCGACCACACTTTTTGCTATTCTATATAACAGGTTGAGCTGTTCCATGACTGCTCTCACTAAAATGTATGTCTTTTTCCAATAACTCCTGGACAATGAGCCGGCCTTTATTTCAGTTTCCTTACATAACTTCCTGTGGCAAAGGATGCCGTTAATCTCTATGTTTCAGATCATTAACCTGCAGAAATGACTCTTGATTTTAATTTTTATTAACATGGCCATCGGATTTTTATTTAAAGAGTTTGTTTAAGGTTCTCCAGGCCGTTGGAAGACAAAAAGGTCCCCAGTGTTAAATATCTTCCTCTACAATTAGACGAGGAGCTTTTTCACAATCCACATATAACTTTTTTGTTTCATAGTCAATTAGAGAGCTCTTTGCAGGCAGGATGGGTCATCTCCTGTAACCAAAGTTCATGATTTTTGTTCAGATCTTTGTAGCGATTTCCTGGCATGCCCCAAGATCAACCAGCTGGCGGGTAAATACAATCCAATTGGAGACCCCGTGATGTCATTGTTCGTTTCAAGTCTGTCCCAGTGAGGTTTGGATATTTTTGCTCTCCAATATGAGAGGAAAAACGTGCCTACTTTTAGCTAAGTGTCACATATGGGTGCGCCTACATCTGCTTTTGAGTAAAAGTTACGAGACGTTTGTGATCTTACTACAAAATTAAAATGAAAACAAAACTCGTGGTTAAACAAAGACTGGGTCATGGGTCAGTCCTTGCCTTAGGCAAAGGATAGGCCTGTCTGTATAAGCAATAAATCAATTCATCACACCATAAATTTTAATCACATGATTAGTTAAAATAAACTTGATATCTTGCGTATGTATCCTTGCTTTTTTTGGAAAATAGATTTTTTTTTTTTTTTTGCAAATGCACCTCTTGGGCCTCCAAATAACTATATTTATCAGTCCTGAAATGTGAAATTGTATTGAATGTTTAGGTAAATATATTGTGGAAATACTCTAAAGAGGAAACTTTTTTACCCTAAGATGAGGGTTCACACTATATGATTGTGCCGCACCTCCAAACCTTTAAAGTGAATTCAAAAATATGTTAAAATAATGTAAACCATATGATATAGCATGGCTACAGTATATTTGCACACCTATTCCAATAATAATCAAGAGTTTAAAATTAATTTAAATATCATGAAATGTTAAAATTTACTTTATTTTGAAAAAATAAATAAAACTCCTCCGGCTCCTGTCTGTATCGCTGCAAAGCTGCTAGTGAATGAAGCTGCTGGTGGCTACTGGGCGTTGCTCTGTTCTCGGTAGAGAAGGGAAGCTAGAGACGACAGTCCAGTATTTCCTACTTAGCGACTCCTATTTGGGGACTTTTCAGACCCCGCTGGCATCTTTTACTCAAAAAAGCCACTCGGAATAAATCTAGTGACTTTTTGCTGTGTTTTTGGCTGTGTCTACCATTACTGTCTCACAACAACTGCTAGAGCTGTATGGGGTATCCCTGTTCCCTCAGCTGTGTGAGTCTTGTGAAAAGGCAAGTTATTGCACTATTAATCACAATAGGGACACTCATCTGTGTTCAAGAGGAACCTTTAATTTATTCTGCCTTAATTGTGAGGTTTGCACTTCAAGCACAACGGGGAAATTCACCTTGGTTTGTAAATGTTTTGTGTCATGTAAGAACAAAGTTCACTTGAATAATTTCTTTCTTTCTTTTTATAGTGACATACTTTTATTCAATAACAGTGATCTAATTTTCAAACATATTTCCAATATTTCAACATATATTACAGTTTGCGATTACATTACATCCGTCACTGACTGACGTTCGAGCCGAACAGAAAGAGCCGCAACACATTGGCAGCTACGTGAGTGATGACGTGAACTACACACAGGAAGCCCTTTCCCAGCAGCAGACAGGAGGCTTTTAATACGGCCACATACTTCGGGCACACTGTGAGTCGCACTGACAGTCTACAGACGTTTTTTTTTTTTTTTACTTCATAGTCGAGCGTAAAAATTACCTACATTTTTTGTGACAGTTGGCAACCCTAGTAATTTGTTTGTCTTCTTTTCAATTTATTGCAGCAATTCTGAGTACTTTTGTTGTTGTTTTTTAAGCCTGGCTGAAGCACCTTTGTATAAATCAAGAAACATATTAAGCCTATGTTGTAGTTTAAAGTTAAAGCTGAAAGTTTTATGTTTATTTGATCGTGATTTCAAATTTCTTAAAAGGCTAAATACAAATAAAAGGTGGAGCATTACGGTACACTGTGTCGCTACTTGATCGGGCCCCTGAGCTGTCTACAAGACTGCCTGACTGTAATGTCTAAACTAGAAGTGCATTCATGTCAGGCAGCCCGCGCTCGGAGTACGCGCTAGCAACAACAAACCAAGTATGTTAATTTGATATGAAAGTTATGTTTATTTTGGCCTTATGTTAGAAACAGGGCAGTGTCCTCCCGACAGAGACGGTTAGCTCTCCCTTTCAGGAGAGAGCTGTGTACGTGGAGGAGGGCACTGCAAGAAAGGAACTAAAAGTAAATAAAATTTTCTTGAAATTAGTATATTTTTCTTTGATTTGAACAGCTAAATGTTTTTCCAATGGAATGAGAATTTTTACTCCTAAAATAGGATAATTGCACTTTAAATAAAGATGACAGAGATGAATTGTTCTTATTTGAAGTGCAAAAATCTTATTCCATTGGTAAATAGTGTTATTTACCTGCTCAAATCAAGGAAAAATACACTCATTTTTAAGAAAATTTTACTTACTCTTAGTTCCCTTTTTGCAGTGCGGAGTGATATTACACACTTGGGAAGAATATTTAATGCGCCTTATAATCTGGTGCACCTTATAGTCCGAAAAATACAGTATTTGTATACATTTTAATTTCTAAAACGTTATATTGGAGAGGTTTCATAGACTTGGCAAAATAATTTTCAGAAGTTTGTACAGGCATCTGTTGTACGCATTTTGGGAGTTTTTCTGAGGCTCTTATATTGATATTGAAATTATATCGTATCGACCGACATCAAGAAATATATATACATTTTGGCCATCTCCTCCAGCCCTAAAGGCTGGTTCACACGGCAAGATTTTAAAATTGTAGGCCGATTTTAAAAGCCTGAGAGACACAACACACGACGACAGAAAATCATAGCTATAACAGGTTTGCTGCTACTGAGTGTGGCGTCCGGTCAAACAACGAGCACAACACACTACACACGAACAGGTTTCACTCAGGATCATTCTGGAAAAACCTATCAAGATTAAATGTGAGCTCAGAGTAAATAAACATGGACGACGAGGAAGAATAACGGCGATAGTTTATGGACTAATTTGAACAAAGAAAATACATTAAAAAGACGTTGGTTAAAGGAGTGGAGGCAGCACGAACAGGAGCTCTGCGTTTGCTACGCTATGATTTAGAGCTGAGTTGTGTGGTTTTTTTTTTTCCTCTGGGTTTCCCTCACCGACCTTTCCGACTGGTTACAGTTCACATTCAAAAGGCTGCGTGCTCTTTTGTCCTCGGGGAACAACACACACGCTAGGATATAGGATGTAGACAATCCAACATGTTAAATATCCCCCGGTTTTGATGTCGGAGTGGTCCCAACGTTACCTGACTCCGCCAGATGGATTTGCTTCGCATATCCGTCTGGAAACCTTCCGTTGAGGTAATTTTGGGAAGGGGCGAAAATACTGGTTAGCTGATTGGCCTATGTTGGTGATAGACGGGCCAAATAAACCAATCAGATCAACGAAGCATATGACGTACTCGTCAACATGCTTCGTCGTCACTCTGTTACGAGCGACGACGAAAACACAACCACAAGCCAAGCTACTCTTGCTGCTGCAGGTAAAGGCTCGTTAGCTCAGCAAAGAAATACTCTGTAATTCCGATAAAACTTGCTCGATAGCCACGCTAACGCTAGTTTCATCGGCTGAAGCCGCCATGTTCTTTAGACTGAACTGTCACGCTTCTCGTTGCGTCAAACCTCAACCCACCTCAAAGCCAACGCTGATTGGACGTTCGTTTGGTGAACGGCTCCAAATTTTCTTTAACGGA
Organism: Fundulus heteroclitus; assembly: GCF_011125445.2. NCBI lineage: Eukaryota > Metazoa > Chordata > Actinopteri > Cyprinodontiformes > Fundulidae > Fundulus > Fundulus heteroclitus. The sequence continues at coordinate 1,592,721 of NW_023397143.1, forward strand.
AAGTAGCCAGACTGATCTGCGAGTGACACCTTGAAAGCTCGCGAGATCAGGATGGTCTCACGAGGCTAGTCCCAACGTCCTTCTGAGGAGACTGGATCACTCTTAAGACACCACACACGGCAGGAATATCTCTTAAGATTATCTTGAGGACAATCCTGATAATCAGGGCATGTCATAAGTGGAAGATCAGGACAAAAATCGGGCAAATTATCCTGATGTGTGAACCAGGCTTTAGTTTAGTTTGGCGTCGGATAGGGCAGGCCCCTTGGTGTCTCCCTTTAAACGTTTTTTTTAGGCACAACCCACTGGATGGAGAATCCCGGGAAAACCCAGAGTTAGCTGAAGGGACAATAAATCCTTTTTGGCCTTGAAACGCCTTGGGATCCCCCAGAATGAGCTGGAGGGATGTCAGGGTTTCCCTCCTGGACCTGTTGCCCCTACAAACCGATCTTGGATAAGCGGAAAATGACGGACGGACGATAAGACACTTTGTAAATATTTCAATTTTAAGTCTATTTTGTCTGCCGCTTACCAAGAGACTGCCTTATTTTACTAACCTGTTCTTCTAGGGTTTTTTTTCCCATTTGGAAAACAGGCCTCTGTGTAAATGTTTCAGACCACCAAGAAGAAAAACGCTTTAGTTGCATCTTAATTGTTAAGGATGGAAGTTATTATAGAACTGCTGCTTTAATCAAAAACAAATATAAAAACTAAACAAATTACATCTTGAGTCTTTATTTCTCAATATATATTGTTTTGCTTGATTTTTCATTACAATACTGCTGTAAAGATGAATTAATTTTAATGGCTTTTTGCACATTATTAACAGAGGCGCTCATAAGCAAGGTGAGCAATCTATCCCCAGCCTCAACTTGCCATTGAGTCAACAAAAAACACTCCAACAGTCATCCCTGAAACACTTTAGCTACACCTTTTTACATTACATCATGAGTAAAAAATGCACCCGACATACCACAGAATAATGCCACGAAAGTTAGCAGGAGTTTCCTGTCCCTGCACGTGTCGATGCTTCTTTTCACACATTGTTGGCTATGGTTATATATCAAAGTGACAGGATTGCTCTGTTTTTTTTGTTTTTTTTTACTTTGATCAAGAACCATTCCTGGTCTAAAAATAATCGGCGACAGTAAATATCGCAACCTTAAGTTACGTGCCCTTTAACTTTACCTAGTATAGATTTTATACTCGCATTTGGATAACCTGCTAAACATGAATGAAAAAATCAAGGCCTACCAAAAATAGAAGATTATTCTAGGAAAAACTGTGGCATTAAGAAAAAATATATATATATATTGAGATTCTCGCTTCATCATTTCTTCTATTTTAAACCAGCCAACTCCTCTTTTCTGTAAATTTGCTGACTGACAGAGCAGTTCACTCTTCTGACCTGAATAAAACTGCTACACGTGACTTTAAATGCACAAACAATGTACTTTCCCCTCAAACATGTCTGTGTCACCAACTGCTTTCTTCCAGTAAAACCCAAAATGAAATCTGACGTCGCTTTGACAAATGAATCAACCCTGCCTACATATGTATTGAAACGATACATCAGAAGAAGAAAAAAAAAAAAACAAGATAATGTGTACTGGATTTCTTTGAAACAATACTGTACTTCCAGCATAGGCTTGATGTGACAAATGTAAACTTACTATCTGTGTCCTCCCTGAGGTTCATCTAACTGCATACAGTCACAATAGGAGTCCATATTAGTGTTATTTGTCAAGAGAGGTTGAAACGTTGCAAATTTCAAAGCACTAACACTCAAAACAAGAATAAAGAGGAAATCCTTGGTGCATTTGAACTGGAAACAGCTTGTTCTGAAGAGAAATACCTTAGACGACTTCTCAAATTAATCATTTACAGAAAAAAAGCCACAATTCCAATAAAATATACATTGTTAAGCAACGTGACTCAGTTCGTTATTTCATTACAAAGCCAAAAATTGCATTCAAAGCCCCTTCAAAATGGTCAGACAAAAGTAACTAAACTCCTTACAAAAGATAAAGGCAGCAGATGGGGTTCTATTGCAGTTTTGTTGTAGGGCTGCTGCTATTGATTATTTTAGTAATTGATTAATCTATTGATTACTTTTTCTAATTGGTAATCTAAAAATAGATATTATTCATAAAGTAACATGCCTCATCTATCTATCTATCTATCTATCTATCTATCTATCTATCTATCTATCTATCTAGTCTGTCTGATCTACCTAAAGATGACAACTAGGACTGCAACTACTATTTTTGCTAATCTGTCTATTATTTTTGATTAAGGGATTAATAATTTTTAAAAAGTTATTTTTTGTACAGAAATTGAACCTGCTTAAATTAGCCTAAATTATGTCACTTGAGGAGTTCTGGACAGAACATATTTTCAGACAAAGAAAGGTTTTCATCTTAAATTGCAAAATGTATGTATTTTTTGTACAGTCCTGGCCTAATTCTCAGTTGGTTGTTCTTTCAGCAAATGGCATATTTTAGAATCTGTAGACTCCAGTTAACGATTCGATTGCTAAACTAGTTGACGATCACTTCAATGATTAATTACTCCGATACATTTTTTTTAGCCCAAGTTTTTGTTCACATGGTACAAAAGGTCATTTCTATACAGTTTTTATCTGCCAATGAATAATTCCTACCCACATAGAAACTGCAACACGTGAACTCTGTAATGCTTCTTCTCTGGCGCGTTTCCCCTCACTTGGATGCATATCAAATATTCTCTTGAACTGAATTAATTAGGAGATAAGGGTTGATCAGAGAATGCAAACAGAAAGGAGAAAAACTGACAAAAAAATATATGCTGGAATGATTTTGGATTAAAAAATAGAGTTATGTCACATATTCTGTCCACAATGAAGTGAAGCAGAGGAGTTTTCTGTTGAAGGGAAATTAAATAGTTTTTTGCCATCTGCTTTTATTATGCCATCAACAGCAGACAAAATACGCAGGCAATGATGAAACACCAGGGATCATCTCCTTCTTAATACACCACCTAAAATTCATCATGTTCTCCAAATTCATTGTCTTTGTTTATTAATTGTTACAATTTTTCTCCTGCCACGCCAACCACTCTATCATAGTTAAATCAGCCCTATGGTCAACGGTAGCTGTTGTGACACCCTCGCCATTTGGTGCTTTTGCAGTTTTGGTCATTTAATGCAAACCAGGTTATTCTGGCTCAAAATGGAACCATTATCTTCGGGGTGTTTTGTATCGACTATAAGACAATGAATACCTGCCAGGGGGACATTTCATAACTGCTCTGACAACACACACAATTTTCTGCAAGGCAGGTTGGTTCTTTGACGTAGAAAAAACATTAGACATCACTAGAAGGGTGAATCCTAAATATGGGGAGCAGAACCACAGTCAGTAAAAAGAAGGAGTCACTGTTTGAGAAAGACTCCTGGATGGGTGTCCAAACGTTTTCAGAAAAAAATAAGTAAAAGTCCGGTTGCCTCCAATTTAAGCCTGTTTGCTGTTGCGATGACCCGGACAACTCAGGATTTGCACAGGCATCCATGCATTGATTTCTTCTAAGCATTTACTCAGCACTTGAATATGTTCATAGTCACCTGGTGTCATTGTGACATAGAGCTGTGTGTCGTCTGCATACTTGTAGTAACTTATGTTGATCTTAAGAAGATCACGGCATGTAGTAAATTATCAAGTGTCTACACGTGTCCACGGTTAATTGTCTTAAGTTTATTAGCCTTTCTAAATGGCTCCAGATCGCATCCTGAGCTATTTCTGTTTAAACACCGTCGCTCCTCTGCTTTTAGCTGTGTCTAAACCGCATGCGTTTGCACGCAGGTAAACAGAGATTCCTGCCAGGGGAGAGAGTGTGCAGAGTCGTGAGATATTTCTGACTGTTTTGGCAAAATATCTTTTTTTTGGCTAAATTGGGTGTGTTGTAAACACACCCAATTTCTGAGGATGGCTGCACTAAAGGCTCCCAAAGAGTCCGGAGCACCAAGCGGCCATTGGCAGAGTCTGTTCTGTCGGTCAACATGCGTTGTCAGGTCAGATTTTATTAAAGCAATAAATGCTTAGATGACCAACTAGTTATCCCCGACAGGATTTTATCCCTTGTCAGGAGCGCGCAAGGGAAACATTCTTGACAAGTAAACAGTTTTATAGTAATTTCCAGTCACTAAATAGACCACATGAATGGATCATATGAAACAGATCCCAAATGTAATAAAATAAACAATAATAATGAATAGAGTTATGCTCCAAATTACTCTAAACTCTGGCAGGTCTAGATCTAATGAGATTTTCATTTAATCAAAAAGTAGGAGGAAGGAGAGGCAGGTATCGTTCAAAATATAACCATGTATAAAGATAATATTAAATAGTAGTAGGATGGTATGAAAATGGGTGAAGGACCCAAAGCCAGATGAGAAGAAAAAAAAAAAAAAAAAAAAAATGTATGTAAAAATTCAAAATAAAAATGTAGGTGATCTGTTTGCTTCCACTTAAAAACAGAAAAGCAACTATTATTACAACTCAAAAGGACCCTTTGTTTTTTCTTACACTTACTGCCTGGCTGCCCTATGGCAAACCTTGAGGGACTTTTAACCAGTCAGTACAAAATAGGAAAAACTTGTTTCGACACAGCAATGATGAAACTCATTTTTATTTATGCTTTTCAATTCAAAAATAGACCACAAGAAAATATAGCAATGTTGATATTATTGATGTTACAACAATGAATAACCCAAAAAGTCATGATTTATTGCACGTTTGTTAAAAAATGTGATGACAGAGGGGGGAAAGAAACTCCGGAAACGTTCAGTCCTGTATTCCAGGCTTCCAACAGGGTTGCCAGGTCTACTTATTATCAGCCACTTTGGGCTTGTTCATTTATACTGCTTACAGTATAAATGAACTGGTTGCTTGTTTCTCTCGCAATAACTGGCAACACTAGACCTGCTTCCCTACTAGCACCGTTTTCAAAAAATAACAGCTGTCTGCATGGGCACAGGTATATTATTGTTCTCATAAGCTTTCACTGCCATGTAAAAGTTAAAGTTTAACAGTCATTTATCCTGAACTAAAACAGCTACTCCCTCAAACACTGCATGTTTGAGGGGATATCACTCGTCATGCATGATATATGCACATGCAGCACCTTTTGTCTGATGACGTGTGGCACAGACTGAGTGACAGCTGAAGGCTATCAGTTAGCGGCTAACGTTAGCTTCTTCAAATTTCCTCATTTATCGTCGGTTTAAGGGAAATTTAACTCCTCTCCGGTGTTAATTGTTTGTGTAATATGAATTTGTGAAGCTAACTTTTTTTGGGTTAGCTGTGCTCACCACTGCAGTTATGGCTGACATTAACTTTATGTCCTCTCTCTGTTTTATCCCTTTATAGAAGTTGCATCTTGTTTATTCCAGTTAAGATCAGTGTGATTGCAGCAAAGTTAATGACTCAAAGCGGTCCATTGTCTCTACGTGCTGGTTAGGGAGTAGAGATTGCTGCAAGATCAGTGACTTTATGCAATGGGTTGGGTTTCCTAGCAAAGTGAACATCATTGCATTACTTCATAACTTGAATCAACTTAGAATCCATCCAATTTGAATCCAAATACTGTATATTTCAATATAGAAATTAGATTTGTTTTATTAATAATTGAATTTAGTAGTATCTTTTAACTGAACATGTTTGTTGTACAGTATGCTGTCCCCCTTTTCCAGTTAGTCTCTTTATACTTAAGTTAAATTAAACTACACAAGTAAAACAGGCAGATATTTGAGGATCAATGCGGTACCGCGCGCGAGCTATTTTTAGAAACACAACGTCACGATGACGTCACATCACGTGGTACGCAGTAGGGCAACCTTGCATAGTCCGCCGCTGTTTCGCTGTAAAAGAGACGTGCGTTACCCTTGGTTTTACTCAGTAAACGACTGCTTTTTCCAAATCTAAGACCATGGTTTTTAAACATTGTTGCTATGGAACGTGCAACAGCGACTCGAGTTACGCTGATCGGCCGCATATGAAGGATGTTTTCTTCAAGACTGCCAAGGAGAAATGTGTACGCTTGGAACACCGGGGCGGTCGGCCTACACAACAGTTCAACCCGGAAAAAGTTACCAAATTCAAGTACATATGTAGCAAGCATTTTGTCGGAGGAAAGGGCACAACCGAAGAACATCCTGACCCAATTCCAGCGACATCAAGTCAAGGTAAGAGTATTTTGGTGGCCGACATGTTAATAATGAAGCGCCTGCTACCATGACAGCATATAGGCTATCATGGTAGCAGGCGCTAACATGATAGCCTGCTACCAGGATAGCTTACTCAAAAACATTTCAAATGAGACAAACATTAAACATATACCCATTCCTGGACGGTGATTGCAAACAACAACAACAAAAAAAACGGCCGACGCTGCCATGATCACCGCGCAGGAAAAAAAAAACAAAGCTTACCGTTCGATCAACTCGGCCAGTTTTTCAGTCTTTTTAAACCCTCGAACCTCAAGCCATCGTTTGAGCTGAAGGTTGGTGTGTTCTTCGACAGATCGACCAGTAATCCGTGTGCCTGGGACATCGTCTTGGGAAAGTTTAACGGCTGTAAAGTCGGTCATATCGCTGGTTCTGTTGCACTTGTAATAGCTGGGTTATCCGTGCTTTCTCTCCTGTATGCCCTACCTAAGCGGCAAAAGGGGCGTTGCTCTTGAGACGGTGACGTCACGTGCGCGGTACCGCATTGTCCTGGCTACCAACTCTGATACAGAGTCTCAGATATGCCACTTGTAGCTTGTAGCTTGAGAGGGAGACGAACAAACTATCCGTCTCTGTCGGGAGGACAGAGTAGTTGGACTACACTGCCCTGTTTCTAACATATGGCTGAAATAAACTTCACTGTTATATTGAATTGACTTACTTGGTTTCTTGTTGCTAGCGTGTACTCCGGGCGCGGGCTGCCTTCTTTGCTAACCAAAGTTGTACTTACACATTTTGGAAGATTTTTGAGCACATTGTACCAAATAAAATCAGTCGGCTAGCACAACTAGTACGGTAATCATACATAAGGCGCACTGTCCAATTTTGAGGAAATTTACAAATTTTCCATGCGTCTTACAGTCCAAAATACGGTACATACTTTTTTGCCGACTTTGCAGCTCACAGATTTCAAACAGTAGATTTCAAACAGCACTACCTGAATTAGAGCAATGACTGCTCTAAAGTAATTGCAGATATTAAATAACTGTGTTCACTGATAATACTTTGCTGAACACTCTTTGCTGGCAAGGACAGCCTGAAGTCTTGAACTCATGGACACCACCAGACGCCGGGGTTTGCTCCTTCTTAATGCTCTGCCAGGCCATTACTGCAGCGGCTTTCAGTTGCCGTTTGTTTGTTTGTGGGGGGTCTTTCTGTCTGAAGTTTGGCCTTTAACAAGTGAAATGCACGCTCAATTGGGTTAAAAGCTAGTGACTGACTTGGCCATTCAAGAATAGTTCACTTCTTTCCTTTAATTAGCTCCTGGGTTGCTTTTCTGTATGCTTTGGTTCATTGTCCTTCCCTTTAATAAAGTCCCACCCTATCAATTTGGCTGCATTTAGCTGGATTAGAGCAGAGGATATGTCTCTGAACCTCTCAGGATACATTCGCCTGCTTCTGTCCTGTGACACATCATAAATTAACACTAGTGACCAGGTGCTACTGGCAAAGAGTAGATTTTTCTACTTCTAATATTGTAGCAATTTTTTATGTTATTTTTTTCCAGCTTAAAGGGGACATACAAAATTTTAGGCCATTCCATTTCACATTTCAGTTAATGTCTAAATAAAGTGGAACAGCAATGCTTGTTTAAATTACTTATTATTGTTGACCCACAACTCTTCTTTTGCCCCAATTCTGAGGTGCATCTGGGAACATCTTGTTTTGGTGCGGTCTCTTTAAATCTAAAACCCCGCCCACCTCCTGGTTGCAGCCACACCACCCCCATTGGCCATTTTTAGAGTGTGCTGGGGGACGGTGTGATGAATTGTGTGGTTTAATACACCCAACAACCAAATATTTTCCCTTATCCACTTCAACATCCTTCAGCTTGGACTACAACATCACGGCAAAAAATTTTTTAAAAAGGATTTGCTAAATTGGTAAGCAGGAAGTCCATGACAAAAAACATTCAGTTTCTATAAAATAGAGAAAACTAAACAACTTGAAAACTATGACCATAGCACAATATAATGATATCTATGCAGCACCTGGACAGACTACACTCAAATTTTCTGCACTCCTAAAAACTCTACGTACAACAAAAGTGGATTTTGCGTGATTATGGAGATTACGGAGAGCGTTTCACCACATGTTGTCAGTTCACAAGAAATTCATTCAAATGCTATCGGCTCACCTCAAATGAACCCCAGGCCTTTTATCCGCTTCTTTAATTATGACAGAACAAAGGAATTGCCCAAACTTGCTAATGAAATAGCATATGAGTCAGCTGTCCAATTCATTCGCATCTCTTTCAAAAGAGAGTGGCACATGTTAAGGAGCTGAAACTCCTACAACCTTCATCCAAATGGAACGTGGATACCATCAAATTAAAGCTCAAGTCTACACATTATTCTCAAGTCCATTATATAACTAAAATTGGAACGTGTTGCAGTAAACAGGTTTAAAAAACTGCATTTGTGTCAGTGTCTTAGTATATTTATGGACCTAAATGTAAAGAACACATAGTTAGGAAGTTTGCGTGCTTTCAAAAGAATATACAACTTGTATGACTAATGCACTGTAAAAAAAATATTTGATATAAATATGTACTGTATGATCTGATAGCACATTAAAACTTCAAATGAGGGCGCTCCCATCTCATTCGGGAATTTCGCACAGCATTTACAGGGGATAAAATTGGGTGCATGACTGGTGTACATGCACATTGAACTTGGGGAAAAAAAATATAGGAAATGACCAAACATGGCAATAGAAAACAACTGATCTGTCCGCCGCAGGGAATCTTTAAACAGCTATAGTCTAACAGACTAATATCCTCACTGTCAGAAAGATGTCAGATCATGTTCCCACAGCAGTTTTTGGCAAAGCAGTTAACACGCATTACATATCATGCTAAAAGTGTAGCGGTGGACTACAAGCATTAGTGTGATTGTAGTGCATGTTAATGCATGTGTTTTTGACCTAAACATACAACAATCCACAAGTAAGAAAGATTAACTTTTGGCTGAGTAAAGGGACTATTACAATATAAATGACTATCCTTCCAACCACTAAAACAGAAGAACATTATTTTCACTGCAATATCAATCCCGGGGGGGGGGGGGGGGGGGGGGGGGGGGGGGGGGTTAAAACTAATAATGACAACTTTTCAAGGCTTTCAATGTAAATTCCGGGACACAAATGATCCCAGGATTTCAGTTTTTGAAACGCTGCAGCTGTCTTGCAAGACCCTGATGTCACCTTAGCGCTCAAATAATGAATTTGTGCAGCTTTGACAAGCTGACTGGGAAATATCGCAAATATCTACTGACTGCATGAGCGGATTGATCGCATTAGTCCCATATACCCCGTTATAACGGAGGGAGTATTACTGAGTCATATCATGCATGGCTCGGGTTTTATTTATTTGTTTGTTTGTTTGTTTGTTTTTTACCCTAATGATCATATGATCTTAAAACGACAACAGTCCTGCAGAAAAATAAATAAATAAACCGTAAAACATGTTATTCACTTACAACATTAAAGTGTTTTTGATATTCCCTCTTCGTTGCTCGTCCAATTAGTTCGCTTGCGTGCGCTATTTACGCGCAAAGCGGACATTGAACACACCACAAAACTGCTTTTATACACCTTAACAGAGGCTAACGGAGACTTTTTAATAATTGTCGCTGCTTAATAAGGTGGACGGTTTGCGACAAAAGCACGGACGTCGCAGTGAGAAGCGCTCTTACCCCGCTTTGGTGCAGTGTGTGTCGCTCTGCCCCGGGTTTCCTGAAGTGATCTCGGGTCGCTGTGAGGTCCAGCAGCGGTCGCTGCTAGCTAGCTATGCTACAAACCCTTCAACCGTCGACAGTTCATCTGTCCCCCGGCTGCCATGCCGTCGCTCTGCCCGCGTCCTCCCCTCCACTTTCTCACCTCGGCGAAATGTGTTTTATTTCTTTCTTTCTTTCTTTCTTTTTTTTATTTATTATTTTTGTTCCGACTCAACTCGCTTTTTTTTAAAGTAAAAAAATAAAATAAAAAAAATAAAGAAACAAAAACAAACAAATCGTACAACCCCCAGACAGTTGAACCCGACCTGCCGTGTTGACTCCGTCCCTAAAGCGGATAGCCGACTCTGCTGCTCATGACGAAGATGGTTGGGGCGGAGCAGGATGCCGGGTCAACTTGTTTTCATCTTCTGCTTGGCTCTCAATGTTTTTTTTTTTTTTTTTTTTTTTAACCCCCTTTCATCTAAAGCCAACTAAAGCCCTTGTAGTCACATTTACCCTAGGGCTGCAATCCAACTTTTGCATACCAACGCAAACGTACTCTACAATCCTCGGAACGTGCGTAGAGTTGCCAAATAAAATAAGTAATAAAAAGCAGTCTTGCAAAAAAAAAAAAAAAAAAAAAAAAGGCAAAATAGCTCAAGAGTATAAAAAAAAGAGGATTGCTGCTCAAGTGCTGAATGCTTGAAAGGATGTAGCTGTCCAGACAGACACATCTGTAGAATGATGTCCCATTTCTGGTGCCAATTAAATAAGAATATCTCAGAATTCAATTAAAGGCACAAGTACAAACTCACTTTTCTTGGTTTACAACATAAATTTTCAAACGCACGTTTTTACGGTGCAATACGTTTTTCTTTTTATTATCCTACCAGGAAGATCCCTGAGGGGTAAAAATATATATATATGCTTTTTCAACGGAGTCCTAGCCAAGGTGGGCAGCAGCAGCACAATTAAGTCACATAGTTACACACAAACACAGAAAAACACCCTCTTGGATTATAGGAATATGAAATACAGTTAAAAGACAAAACTAAGAAAAGCATGAACATGCAACAGAATCAAGCTCAAATCCTCTCGGTAATATTTTAAAAGCTCTCAAAGGCATTAAGTCTTTTATTTTTCCGCCGTTCGGCAACATATTCCGTGCAAAAGGTGCAGCATAAACAAAAAAAAAAAAAAAAAAAAAAAGCCTTTTTACCCATTTCAGTGCACGCAGATGGAACTGAAAGCGACGGTTTATGTTTTTTTGCTGTGCAATTAGGTTACATATGTACAAAGGCAGTAATGCAAGTACTGGCTTTTATAGAGTCTTAAGACATACTACTATGATTGTACCAACAGATAGGAAACAATTGAACAGGCTTGTGTGCATACAAGAAAATCTCACTTGTCTATGTACTTTGCGGATGTGTGTCACTGTGTGGTATAAATGCTGGGGCCAAAATCTCATTGCTCTTCACTCACTCCAATGAAACACTATCAGAGTCATTATTGCAATCTATCAAAATACTAATTACTCGAAGTGAGTGCATACAGTAAAACGACACGATTTGATAATGACAACATGAATTTGCAATGATATTCTTGAACAATAGTCTTGAATACTGATGCCGGTTGTGGTTTACACCCCCCACCCCACCCCCCACCCCCATCCCCTTCAGTGATGGGCCGCCCTGATCCAAACCCCCTTCTTATGCTGCCCCATAACCGCTTGAAACGATATGGCATATAACCATTTAAGGTAACCATGTCAGGTAACCATTTAAGTTCTGTGGAGGGACAAAATTAGATATAGAACCACTCAAAGCCCATAAAACAGTCCTATTCTCAACAGCAAGCAAGGGGCACCAACTTCCTGTTGAATTCACATGCATGAGAGCAACAGAACATCTGTTCAAGACCTAACTCACAGATCCCATCCCCTCCCCTCCCCTCCCCTCCCCCCCAACCTTACCTGCAAGCTGAATTCTCGTGGTATTTGTGCAGAATGTAGAGTGCTACACTGTGTCAATCTGGCTTGCCAGGTCAGCATATTAATACGCAGAGATTGAACGTGCAACACTTGAAATATAGCGACTTAGCAAACCTCCAAGGAGTTCTTTAAAAATTCCACATTGTAAACATTTACCCTGAGATGTCGATTGTGTTTCTTCCGCAGCTCTGATCTAAAACCATTCGCTGCAGCTCTGGTTGCTGTCCCGCTGGTATAGGTGAACCTCGGCCATTAGTCTCACATGCTTTGCGGCTTCTAACGGGTTTTTCCTCCAGGATTGCCCTGTTTTTACTTTCCATTCAACTTCACGTTAACTTTGATCAGCTGTGTCCCTGCTGAAGAACAGCACCGCCACTGCATGATGCTAATGCCACCGAGATTCACCATAGGGACGATGTGTTCAGGGTGACATGCAGTGCGAATCTTCCACCACACCGAATGTTTAGCATGTAGGTGAGAAAGTGCAATTTTTGGTTTCGTCGGACCAAGCCGCCTTGTTCGACATTTTTCCTTTGTTCCCTACATGCTGTAGCTGTTGCAGTTGAAAACTTTAAACTGTACTTCTTGTGGCTTTCTACTAAAAATGCCTTCTTCTCTATTAACTGAAGATAGTTGACCTCTTGACAGACTGAATGCAGATCCTCTGAGCATGTTTTCTAATGACTCCTTCTCTGGTTAGTACTCTCCTTGCCTGAGCTGTTAGCTTTACCTGGACGGCCACGTCTTCACAGGTTTACAGGTGGGTCAAACTCCTTTTGATTTTGGATGATGGGCTATACAATGCTCTATAAGCCATTCAAAGCCTGGTGCGTTGTTTTTCTAACTTAACCCTGCCTTAGACTTTGCCACAACTTTATCCCCGACCGATCAGATGTGTACGTTGGTCTTCATGCTAGTGTTTGCTCTCTGATGTTTTCCAAAAAAAAAAAAAACTCTGAGAATTTCAAGGAGCAGCTGCATTTTAATGGGGTTAAGTTAAATACAAGGAACTCACTACAGTTTCTTACAAAAGTATTTGCAGTCGTGACTTTTTACATATATTACATATTTTGTTACATTCCAATCTGTAATTTAAATGTGATGGATCTGCACAAATTATTGTCTCAGCTGGTGAATCTATCTATCTATCTATCTATCTATCTATCTATCTATCTATCTATCTATCTATCTATCTATCTATCTATCTATCTATGGACAGACTGTATATATATATATATATATATATATATATATATATATATATACATGAACGGTATGTATTTCTATAGTCTTGAAAGGCTCCAGAGGCTGCAACACTAAGCCAGAGGCATCACACCATACATTTTTAAAGTTGTAGGCACATTCTTTAAATTAATTTGTGCTGTCAATTTTAACTGCAGGGTTTGAGGCTTCAATACATGACATGATATTTATTAATTAAATAAATTAGAAATTTTGAAATTCTGGAGGCAATCGGTTGCACTAGCTCTTATTTCAAGGAAGAATCGGAGTAAAGGGAACTGAATTCCTATGCAGGGCAAACCTTTTTTAAATCACAATGAAAGGTTTTTAAGTCAGTGGTTATAATGCAAAATTTTAAGAGGTTCCAGGATTATTGCTTTTGCTTCGCATTGTAATAGAGTAGGGTAAAATACAGCTGATCATGCAGTTCCTACTAATCTGTCTGAGGAAGTGCAGCCACGTTCATAAAACTGTTAACTTTGTAGTAATTCCTCATCCTAAAAGAGAATGTGAGGTCAGCGGAAAGGAAGTAGTCCTTTTCAACAAAACGAAAACTCTAGCAAGCGTGCAAATCTGCAGCAACAGTGTAATGCCAAGAAGCTAATATAGACCAAAAAGTTTTTCCTATACCTTGTTGAATCTATGCCACTAAAAAATCAACGCTACTATACGAGCTTAATGGGGCGGGTCCAACTCAGCACTAACAAGGTATACATTATAAGGTTATAGATATTTAATGGACACAGAAAATCATACCAGGTTTGTGCCATAGTACCAAAAAAAAAAAAAAAAACATCAACTGATACATATGTGGCCACCACAAACATTTTGGGAGCGTTTCTTTTTAGGTTTCCCAAAAGTCAGCCGCAAGTTTCACAATGTGACATTTTTAGGAACCATCAAAAAAAAAATCTGTCGAGGTTCCCTGACGTTTGTTTGTCAGTTTCAAAATGTGATTCAAATTCCATCCAGCAGAACAAAATGACATTTCAGTGCCTGTAAAGGCAGTAACCTATATTAAATATAGCCTATAGTGCCTATAGTGCCTTCTACACAGCAATCGCGTGTTTGACAGTCCTACATTTTTTGATGTTAAAACAGCCTTTTACTCAAGTTGTTTTTCTAGACGTAGCTCTCCCTTTAAACTACAATCTTATATACTTCCTCATTGCGTCTACTCCTTGCTCCTTTTGCTGTTATCACATATGGTAATATAGAAATTATACGGTAAATATAGATATTTATGCTATGGAACTGAGTTACATGAGTGGCGTTCTGCCTAATTACACTTTTATGAACCCTTAAATGTTCACTTAAGCCTATTTCTTTCATTTTCTTTTCAATTACAGCATCAGAATAATATGATTTCTGTTTTTACATAACCATCTTCTGATCACATTATCTGCAGGTGACTTCCATGAAAATATTTCTTTGTGATGTTTTGTTGTGAAGAAGGATCCAAATGCCTTTAAGATATTTCAAATTGGAAATATCTTGAATCAATCAAAATGCAGTAAAACCTCCATGAAGGGTCAGTAAATACCGCTCCAGTGTAACTTTAAGAATAATCAATGCACACATTCAATATTACAGTTCACATCTAGTTATGTTGAAAATGAGCTATCTGTATATTACACAACTTTTTAGTTTTTGTTTTGCTTTCATGGAGATTTTGTCCTGACCAATAAGATGCTTCCTCTGAAAAACTGTTAGATTGTTGCATTTTTCTAGGATTATTCAGCCATAACAGTCAATTTATCTGTCATTCCCCCTGGATTTTTTAATTTATTTTTATCTTGAAAAACAACGAAAATCTCTGAAATATTGTCGCAACAAATACTTTGTTTGTTATCGAATGCTTGAAAATCATTAAAACCACTCCGATTAACGTGTTGCCTAGTTTTCCAGTTTGCAAATAAAAAACAATCATGTATTCTACTTATCTTCTGCCTTTCTTCAATATGATGCACTGCAGTGGCCTAATCACTTGACTGCCCCATTTCACTGTTTGTATGATGTAAATGTGTGTGATTTTAAGTTGTTTACTTGTTAATTTTTTTATCTATAAAGCACTATATCCATCCATTTTCTTACATGCTTATCCAGAGGCGGTTCTAGACAGGGGCCAACAGGGGCCCGTGCCCCTGTAGAAATGGCCCTGGCCCCTGTTATGGCCCCTGTACTAAAAGCATGATGTTAAAAAAACTTCTCATGATTATTTTCAATGGCAAAAAAACCATAACTGATTGGTCACTTTGACCAATACTATTTTTTACCTATACAGTTTTACTCTAAAAAGAATTTAAAACTTAAGATGTTTCACGTTTAGCTTTAGTCGTATTGAGCAGGGGGCAAAGTTTTCAACTGCTAGATCGGGGGTCTGAAACCTGCAGTTCCAGAGCCACAAGTGGCTCACTTAATATTATTACACAGTTAAATATTGCCATTTTATTGTTTTAATTTTTTTTTTCTGTGAAAAAACACTGGCCCCACCTTGGCCCCCCTGGTAAATTTGGTCTAGAACCACCCCTGTGCTTATCACTCATGCGGTTGCGTGTAAGAAGCTATCAACACCCTGGACAGGTCATCAGTCAATTGCAGGGCAACACAGAGACAAACAGGACAAACAACCCATGCAGTAAGACCCAGGGTTGGACTGGAACCCACAACCTTCTTGCTGAAAGGCAACAGCACTACCCACTGTGACACTGTGCAGCCATAAAGCGATATACCGAGGCGGGGCAGAAACTTGGATGCAATGGTCCAGGAGGACATACTCATGGCAGGAGACACAGTAAGTAAGGCTAATTTTGGAAATAATTGACAAAGGGAGCTTGATTGCAAAAAAGATTGTACATTCCAGTCTTGCTGGATGATCACTTTGATCTGTGTATTCCTGGAAAACGTGTGCCAGGCTGCGATGAACCATCATTAAAAAAAAGGTTTTATTTTACATCTTTTGAAGCAAACATTTGTCCAGCTAACATTCAAGATCAAAATCATGCAACCATCATGCAAGAAAGGCAACATTTTACAGGCACTTTAAAAATATTCTTGCTGGGCTCAGATAAGCAATACAAAGTTATTTGCCCTCATCTTGAGCAATGACTCAAGTTTTTTGGCAAGATCTTTCTCTGAGTCAAGGCTTGAGCGATGTCACCCAACAGAGCCTGAGAAGTTTTGTTTTTGTCACTAAATTGCAAGTTTTTCTAAAATAAAGTTATTGTGGCTTATCGGGTGTCTGCTGTTTTTATCTTTAATAAGTTATTCAATGACTTTTCGTGGACTTTATTTCATTCTTCAATGTCTTAAATGATCATGGCATTTTTGTTCTCACATTTTTGAGGGTGAACTTTTCTTCTTGTCTGAAAGGGTTTATCAGTAGCAAATTACAGAAGGTCATAAATAAATAAAAAAACTGTAAATTCAGATCTGTCCAAAAATTGTCCGGAGAAGATAAAACAAACGTTTGACTATAGATAGTTTCACTTTGCCCAGTCCTAATAGTACCACAACCTTTTGAAGGTCCTCCAAAATCTCTTTTCACACTTTGCCTTTCACTCATTTTCAGTCCAGTCCTTGTTTGTGACCATAGCAGCGCACTGGAAAACTTGCGCTTAAAAATCTAGAGGTTAAAGTCTATATGGACTCAGAATAGTGTTTCTTTGGAGTAGGATCCAAATGCAGACAGATAGGCAGAAGTAGCTCTGTGATTAAAGAGTTTTTAATAATTTTTTTTAATTTTTTTTTTTATTCAAACTCGACAAAGAATAAAAACAGGCATGGATGTGGACAGACATGGCAGGGCAAACAGTTGTGGACGTCCGTCCGTCCGTCGTCTTCCGCTTATCCGGGGTCAGGTCGCGGGGGTAGCAGCTTTAGTAGGGAGGCCCAGACGTCCCTCTCCTCAGCCACTTGGGCCAGCTCCTCAGGAGGAACCCCAAGGCGTTCCCAGGCCAGCCGGGAGACATAGTCCCTCCAGCGTGTCCTGGGTCTTCCCCTGGGCCTCCTCCCAGTGGGACGTGCCCGGAACACCTCTCCAGGGAGGCGTCCAGGAGGCATCCTGACCAGATGCCCGAGCCACCTCAACTGGCTCCTCTCGACGTGGAGGAGCAGCGGCTCTACTCTGAGTCCTCCCCGGATGACTGAGCTCCTCATCCTATCTCTAAGGGAGAGCCCAGACACACTACGGAGAAAACTCATTTCAGCCGCTTGTATCCGGGATCTCGTTCTTTTGGTCACGACCCAAAGCTCGTGACCATAGATGAGGGTAGGAACGTAGATCGACCGTAGAGTCGACAGTGCATAAGCTGAGTTGTGGACGTACAGGTGTGATATGGCAACAGTGTTATCTAGCAAGGAACAAGTAAGACATGAAAGGCTCCGTCCGAATACGTCTTTTTGGTTTGCGACCTTCAGCCAAAGCGGAGATGCGGCAGCGGTCAGGAAGGAGGTAGGAAAAGGAGCCTGTATGCTTCCTCTCACATCTACTTTAGCATAGGAATCTAATGATGTCCCTTACGCACTGCAAAAACGGAACTAAAAATAAGTAAAATGTTCTTAAAATTTGTATATTTGTCCTTGATTTGAGCAGGTAAATAAGATGATTTGCCAATGGAATAAGATTTTTGCACTTAAAATAGGAACAACTCATCTCCATCGTCTTATTTCAAGTGCAGGATATCTAATTATCTTATTTTAGGGGTCAAAATATTCATTCCATTGACAGAAAATCTTGCTCAAATCAAGGAGAAATCCATTAACTTTAGGAACATTTTACTTATTTTTAGATCCGTTTTTGCAGTGCGGGCACTAAGTAGCTATAAGGAATCCCACAATCCTTTGCAAGACATGATGTAATAGCACACCCCACCTCACGGAAATTAACCAAATGTTCGGAGAGAAAACAGCAACACACTTTGTAGTTCACTTTCCAAACGTTGTAGGCCCGGATTTGGCTATAATCATCCATGTGTGTTTCCGCTGAGTAATGATGTATGAGTTAAAGACTGTCCAAACTAGGTACAGCAGTCCAAACTCCTCTCCTGCCCACAGTAGAGTTCTTACTGTTGACCCCATGAAAGGTCAAGGAACAGGAGCTAGGAAGAGGAGCTATAATTAGACGTTTTCGGATGGAGCCGTAGTTTAAATGGCAGAGGAGACAGGAGTCTGATGAGAAGGCAACAGGTGGACTGAATAGGCTTAATTGAAGGGCAACTATTGCTGAGAGTAAAAGGGTGAAAAAAAATATGAATGGAGCTGAATGGAGATACAGTGATGTAATCTAACCAAGAACTCAAGCAAAAGACCCCAAGCGATAATGAACACAAGAATAGACTAGAAGGCAAAAAGCAAAAAAATGGGTTAAAATGGAAAAACACCGAACAAATAAGAGCACGGAGAAGTGAACTGATATGGCAAGACCTATAGAACATAATATAAGGTAAGAAAAAAAAAACTGAATAAATTAATACAAATGAAAAAACATAGCAAACACCTCAAAAGTGAGACATCCTCAAATAAATTTTAACCACATTACAGGAAGCTGAAGTACATTTCAATGTTTGGCACCAATTCAATGTTAACTTAAGATTTACACGAATAATAAACTGACCAAAGATCATGTTGGTTCTGGTGAGGTCATGTGAAAGAATGCTGTGCTGCTCTTGTTTTTTTAAATTGAGCATCACAGGATGGTTTGAGGCCAAAAAAGGGAAGCAGTTGAACAGAGAACTCATTTATGTGCTATAAGTCTATGTGCTGGAAAGGAGATTATTTATTTAATTATTTTTTACAGAGTTCAATGAATGGCAAACTAATAGCAAGACCCACTGGGACAGTTACGAAGAAACAAACACAAAACTTGCAAACACAAAATGTGGAAGCTGGGCTGAAAACTGAGCGAAGGAAACGGAAACCTAGACCTACTGTGTGGCAAAGGCAGAAACCAAAACTAAAACTAGCTCAAATCAACAAGGTTAAAGCTTCAACTAAGTTAGACAAAGAGAGAGAAAAATTCATGAAAACCAGATTAATAATATTAATAGAAAAAAAATAATAATTCCACTAAAGATAAGGGTACACTACATTTTAAAACTAGATATTAGAGTAGAGGATTGAATCACACTTAAAAAGTTAAAAATGTTTCAATGAGACACACAGTTGAACCCATATATAAGACTCAAAATTAAAGTTTTATCTCTTTGCTTTGAGGCACATTACCTTTGAGGTAGGAAATAACAGCGTCCCCTACAGTCACAGTGCTTGATTATTAGGCAATCACATGCCTGGCCGTCTAGCTGCATGATAAAGACAAGCCAATTTTAACTTTCCTGTTTCGTCTTTGCGTCTGACTTTATGCATTTCTCTTTTTTTAAACACAAAGGTAAGATTAGGCCGAATGAAACTTTGACTTGTGCTCAATTGTTTCTGACCACACAAAAGAAGCTTATTGTTTTGTGTTTAGAATTACAACAGAAAATTATAAATTTATTTCAATTAATATACGTTTTTAAAACTAAACTGAGATGTGAGTAATATGTTGTAACTTGAGCAACACCACCACCATGCGGCTGACATGTGGTACTGCACGCATCCTCCGCCAGCTCGCTCCAGGAAAACAGCGGCCCGGCCATCCCAGAAGCAATGAAAGAGTTAAGGAGCTCAGAGTCGCTCAGAGTCTCTGCAGTACGGAGCAGATGCATCGGAAGGACGCAGAGACAGTCCGACTCATCAATGGTGGGAGATGCGTCTCTTCCTCTTGCACGTGGGGACCATTAGCGACACCTTCCAGTTCTGGGCCGTTTTTAAACCGCATCAAATCAGAGAAGTAGACAACTGAAAGTCACTAAGTTCCCTTTTCTACCAATAAAGTTGAAGAAGCGCGTTTGGTCACGTACTGTGTCTGGATCATCCTGCAGACTAAGGTGGGGCTGCATGCTTTTTTTTTTAAAAAAAAGTCATGTATCTGATTATTGTATTTAGCCTTTTTCGTTAATCGTATGAACCCCAGTGTCAAACCTGAGTCATTAGCACACTTTTTTTTCCATGCAAGTTTTGTAAAAGTATTGTTGCCACTTTTTCCACGTTTTGTGGAGTTATAGTTTAACGGGATGTTAAAAGTAGTGCAGAATTTTCCAACTTTTTCTTTTACATATGATTCTAAAAGATGCCGTGTGCACATGTAGCACCCCTTAAGGCAACAAATGCAAAGGTTTCTAAGACATTACCATCAAAATAAACATAAGGGCCGGTCAAGCAGAACATTAATCAGCAAAGCAGCTAAGAAGCCATTGGAAACCCTGGAGAAGCTGCAGTGACCAAAAGCCTGAGTTGGAAAATCTGGTGGAAGGAGAACCTTTTTTTTTAGCAATGCGCTCCACAAACCTGGCCTTTATTGGAGGGGGACAAGAAGAAAGCCATGAAGGAGTCGTGTAGAGGCCGCAGCAATTATGTTTCTCTGGCCAGATGAAATCAACTTTTAACTTGTTATCTCCACATGTGTGGACGCTGATGTGTCTGAATGCACCTTTTTCATGATAAAACATGGTGATGGCAGCATAATGCTGTAGGGAAGGTTTTTTTGTCTTCAATAAGACTGAGTAGAAGGGGAAATTGATTATAAACCCCTGTTATAGCCTACAGAAGACATTAAAAATCCCAAACCAATACACTGAAGTTCACGGTTGTGATCCACCAAAAGGAGTAGATAAACCGCTGCAAAGCTGTGGAAAACAGATGCTTGTATTTAAAGATACAGTTGGAATAGAAAGAGAACATTTTGACTCACAACAGATGATCTTTAAACAGTAATAAAGCTGTGATTCCACTGTTATTTCTAAGCAAAGAACGATCACCATGTCAAGTTGCTCTGACACGCTGCGCTTCAACCTGCGGGCCCACGGGGACTCCGTCCTGTACAAGATGAACGCTCTGAGAGAAGAGCATCGCTTCTGCGACGTCACACTCATCCTCGGGAGCGCAAACGCCTCCTCTGGCCCGTCTGTCCACTTCCGTGGTCACAGGGTGGTACTTGCGGCCTCCTCCGACTTCCTGCGCGATCAGTTCCTGCTCCACGGAGAGCAGGCGGAGATGAGCCTGGCCGTAGTTTCCTGCGTGAGAGTCGCCAAGACGCTGCTGCTGTCCTGCTACACCGGGCTCCTCGAGGTAAAAATACTCAGCAAACAGATACAAAGTCATAGGGGAAAAAAACAGAGCCACCTTTGGCGGCAATAACCGGAAGTAGTCATTCCCTGTGTGACTTTATCAGCCTGTCACATTGGTGGGGAGGAACTTTGGTAAACTCCCCTTTATTTATTTATTTATTTTTTATAACAATCATAGTTTATTTAGGTTCCAGGAGAGCCGTTTGTAGCCTCGTGAGACCATCCTGATCTCGCGAGCTTTCAAGGTTTCACTCGCAGATCAGTCTGGATACTCTCCGTTAAAGAAAATTTGGAGCAGTTCACCAAACGAACGTCCAATCAGCATTGGCTTTGAGGCGGGTTGAGGTGTGACGCAACGAGAAGCGCGACAGTTCAGTCTAAAGAACATGGCGGCTTCAGCCGATGAAACTAGCATTAGCGTGGCTATTGAGCAAGTTTTATCGGAATTACAGAGTATTTCTTTGCTGAGCTAACGAGCCTTTACCTGCAGCAGCAAGAGTAGCTTGGCTTGTGGTTGTGTTTTCGTCGTCGCTCGTAACTGAGCGACGAGTGACGAAGCATGTTGACGAGTACGTCATATGCTTCGTTGATCTGATTGGTTTATTTGGCCCGTCTATCACCAACATAGGCCAATCAGCTAACCAGTATTTTCGCCCCTTCCCAAAATTACTTCAACGGAAGGTTTCCAGATGGATATGCGAAGCAAATCTATCTGGCGGCGTCAGGTTAAGCCGTTTGTGCTGTCTTTAACATTTTCCCTGCTTCTAAGACACTGTTACAGTACAACTGCATACAATATCTTTATCTTTATTCAGAACATGTTTTGAATGACAGCCTAAAACAAACAGAATCCAAGGGGAAAAAAAACAACAGATGAAACAGAATAAGATAACAAATTTTTACATGTGTGGGTAAACTCCCCTTTAAACAATGCTGACTGCTTGCTGGACCACATTTCAGATGAAGCTAATCCCCGTTTTCATTAAATTTAGAGTACTCTGATGTGCAGAGAACCATGTGTTTGACTCAGTTACTGCAAGTGGCACATACTCCATTCCTTGGCAGTGAAAAAATAGACTAAATCCCGGCTTAAACCATCCTCTCTCCTCCACTGTGCTTGACAAATGAGGTGTTCATGCTGATATTTCAGTGTTTCTAGCTTCTTCCATACACCACCCTCAGGGTGAAACGTGGTGGTAGCAGCATCATGCTGTGGGGATGCTTTTATTTTTTCAAACAGGGACAAAAAAATGTGATCAGAGTTGACGGCCTTCCATTATTGTTTATAGTGCCCTGAACACACCATCCCCTATGATCTGGCCTGCTGGTGGCAGCATCACGCTGCGTGAATGCTTTTCTTCAACCGGGCTGTCAAAGTCGATGGTCTTATGTCGATGTTTAAAATACTGCAGCTGGAATTTTGTGTTTTCGTGCTTTCCTTTTTCTTTCTTCTTATTCTTCTGTGCAGGTACCTGTGGCAGAACTGATCACCTACCTGACTGCAGCCAGCGTCCTCCAGATGAGCGAGGTGGTGGATAGATGCACTCAAGCCGTGTCGCAGTACCTCAAACATTCGGCCAAGTTTTCGGGCGAACCTGCAAGACGCTCCGAGGAGACCGAGCACCAGCAGCCGTACAGAAACTGGCTGGTTTCCAGTGTCGTCGATGGTAGGGAAAAGGATGTGGTCCAGCCCGGCACCAGCATCCAGGAAGATAAGACAAAGGTAGGGGGAGCGGTTCTTGGTCGGGCAATGTGTGGGGGCAGCCAAGAATCTGAGGTGCGCAGCGAACACACCGGAGAGACCGTAGAGGACAGGAAGTTCGTGAGACCTACAAAGGAGTCGTCAGGGGATCGGGGATTAGATCTTGACACCTTTGAGTCAGAGGAAGGTGGAGGAAACCCCGCAGCGGCTCTCAAGGAGAGGGTTTTCCAAGACCTCGCCGCCTTCCCGCCTTTTGAGATCGGAAGTAACTCGGCTCGCGCACAGCCGGTGGACGTCGGCCAGAAACGACAGAAACAGGTAGAGCAGGGGGAAAAACCAGAGAAAAACGCCGCTGCACTCCAAGCCCAACAGGAACGTGGCGGAGAGCCGACAGCTTCTGAAACCTCTGCCCTCTCGGGAGCGCACCCGGCAAAGACGGCAGGAGACGCGCCGGAGGCCTCACACGCCGTCCTGGCTCAGAGGCCGTACCTGTGCAGGAGGTGCGACAAAGTCTTCCAGCGCCTGGAGAGCTACGTGGGCCACCTGAAGGAGCACAGGCAGTACTCCTGTTTGGTCTGCGGGGAGGGCTTTCCCCACAAGAGCAAACTCAGCCGCCACGTGCGCGTCCACCCCGACGCCAAGCCCTTCAGGTGCCCGCTGTGCCACGAAGTGTTCCTCCAGAAGGGGTCACTGCAAGAACACCTGCACGTGCACACGGGATGCAAGTACGCTCTGGACCCGACGTGCAAATCAGGTTTGCGAGGCCGAGACGGAGAAAGAAATGGCCAAAGTGGAACGATAGCTCAAGCAGAGGGTGGAGAAAGTTAGGATCAAAGTGGGATTATTGCTGGTTTACATTTGGGAAAATTGGAATGGCTTCATTTAATATTACTTTTTTTTTCTTTGAATAGAAAAATATAAATGTTGAATGCTATATTAGGTAGTGGGCCTCATGTCATTGAAGTTTTTCTGCGTCAGATAGCCAATTGTTGTTGAAAATGTTTTGCTGTCTGTCTCTGTTCAGAATGAGTGGGAATTAAAAAAAATGTATCTCTGTGCTTGATATCTTAGAAGAACATCTTACTTATTCAAGCCGCACATTTCTTATCCCCAATGCAGAAATACAATTATAATTTGTACACCATCCCTGTCGTTCTAATAAAACTTGATGTCTTGACGCGTTTGCATTTTGTGATATCTCTGAATTGACGTGAAATATTTTCAATATTTATCCACAGTAAAATGCAGCAAAAGATTAGTTTTGTTAAGAATATCTATCGTACACTTTAAATCCAAAGTGTCCAAAAGTTACATCTTCACAATGTAATTCACAATCTTACATTGTGAAATAAATGTAATTCACAATGTAAGATTTTCATTGTGAATAAGGATTCTGGTTAAGATAAGAATAACGATAAGGTGCTTTATTTGTCATTATACATACAAGGTACATTTAAGGAGATTTTGTAGAGCAATTATGCGCAACAAGGTGTTATTCACATTTAATCACACCTTGAAATTGATTTAAAAAAATTTGCTTTCATTTTAAATGAATGGAAAGTAAGAGCACAAACAACCAGCGACTTTTATTCAAAAGCAGACTTGGTTGCATCCGAGAGAAAAAAAAATTACCCACCTCTGGATTCTTACTTTACTGTTTGTCAAAGGGGGGAAAGCACTCATGCTTCAACTTTCTATGGAGCATGAGTGCTTTCAGCTTGCTGATTTTGTCCCAAGAGGCAGAAGTTTGACCATCATCACTTTAAATGAATGGAATGACATGCAAACGCCCTGCATAAAGATCAAAATATGCACGGTGGAGCAGTGGTTACCACGCAAACACAAGATCAGATGGTCAATCCCCTCCCTCTTTTTTTTTTTAATTATGACACTCAAACTTCATCTGACATCAACATGTCATATGTTCCACCAACATTCAAAGTCAAAGTTTAGGAACAGAAGCATCAGTTTAACTAAAGGCCTCTCTATAAGTTCTTGCACAAGGCCGAAGAATTGTGTAGATTTTTACCTGATCATGATACATGTGTTACACCATCTTTGTTGCTCATCTGCAGACGCATTTATCTGAATATTATTTATACCCAATAGGAGCTACATATGCTTCATAAAAATGATGCAATCCCAAAACATTAAGACCTTAGGAAGTAATTTCGCCTTGTCTGTGTAAACGGGCTTAAAAGGCCTTGATTCTCCTTTTGACCCCTCTGATACAACGCTAAGCATGATGCCGAAGTTAAACGGCTGGGAGGCTTTCCTCGCTCTCTGGCCCGTTTTCTTTCCTTTCACATGTCTCTTTTCATGTCTCGCTTATCCTTTTGACCCAGAAATGTCTTTGTCTCTCACCTCACTGAACACAGCCGTAGCCGCTGGGCATCTAAGACGCCAATGGCTCTCTGTTACGCGTGTGCACCCAAACAGGAATGCACGGCAGGGCTTTTTTTTTATTTTTTTTTCGTGGGAAACGAGAGAAACGTAATCATCTGGTTTGTTCCATTGATGTCAGGTCTTCTTTAGAACACCACCGTCTGCCAGAAGTGGGTCAGACGTCTTCACGGACATGCACAACAACAGAGCAACACACACGAACAGGCGGGATCTGTACATTTTTTTGGAGGCAACCATGTTTTTTGATGAGAAATGGAGGAGGAACAAGAAATGCAGTCATATTGATGAAAAGCCTGGGAGAACTGTTCAGATGTGTTCAAAGCCTTTTCTAGAATTACACTACAAACTTAAATGTGCTTTATCTTGACTTTCTAAAAGAAATAAAAATCTGAAAAGTGCGGCATGCATTTTCATTTTGACCTTTTTAGTTTGGTGCACCTAAATAAACTCTATTGTAACCAACTGTCCTCAGCGCTAATCACCAAAGCAGCTAAGAATCACTCTGGGGGGAGCCACAGAGATTGATATTCAAGAAGCTATTCAGGAATTGGGAAAAGATTTCAGCTTCTGGAGGAGCAAAGCCGGTGGACACATTGACCAAATCACTTGCAGTTGTAATCGTAGCACAATCTGCTTAAGCAAAAAATATTGACTCAGCAGGTGGGGCGACTATAAATGCACACCTCATATCTGGTATTTTAATTTGTTAAAAAGGAATCACTAGAAAAGGACTTTCCTTCCTCTGCCACAACTATACATGCTTTGTTTTGGTCTCTCACATACAATCCCGATTAAAGAATCGAGTTTTGTGTTTTTAAACTGACAAAAAAATGTAAAAATGCTCAAGGGGTGTGAATAGTTTTGCATGTTCCTGCATACCAACTGCATATGGGAGCTGGTGGAGCGCTTTGTTGCGTGGCTTGGAAACAATCATCTTTGTGTCTCGAATGTCAACCAAAACAATGGAGATGATTGTGGGGTTTTAAGAGAAACAGGAACAGGTCAAACACTATTTCCACCCTGGGAGAAGAAGTGGAGGTGGTGGAAGAGTACAGATGCCTCAGTGTTTACATGCACGACAGACTGGACTGGGGATGCAGCAGCGAGGCCATCTGCAAAAAGAGGCAAAGTGGCCTGTCCTTCTTTGAGAAGCTTCAGTGTTTCCAAGAAAATGATGCACATCTTGTATAAGTCTGTTTTGATAACGTGAATAACATAATGGACAACCCTGAGCATCAGATTGCTGTCTTCAGTCAGAGGCTTCTGAAGGTGCGCTGTGAGACAGACCGCTGCAGGAGCTCCTTCCGGCCCACAGCCATCAGCATCTACAACGCTTTCCTGAAACCTGTATGATTACACGTCATTAATAAAATATGTTTGCATTGAACTAAATGTACAGTGATGAAAGAGGATCGGAAGTGTTAATGACTTGTGGTTTAAACCACCTTTTGCTTCTTTTACACTTTCAGACAATGGCGCATCCTAGCCACACAAATCTTATGTACTTATATGATGTTTTTTAAAAAAAGTCAATTTAATAATTAAAGGACGAGCTTCAATCGGTTGCACAATTTGTAAGTGCATGTAATGTAATGTGATCATTGATTTATTTATGGCTTTTTTTTTTTTAGTTTGCTTGCCGGAATTTGCAAGAGGCTTCTATCAGGCCAGCCCTCCAAACACTCCTAAACTCCTTGCTGGCATAAAAAGCAGAAAGATCCCATCTATATGTGCTTCTTCAATCAAGCTGTATGGTTAGACCCCACAGTGTGGGGCGTATACTGTCTCCCCTTAGGTATAATCAATAGTAATCGAAGCATGGCAGTTATCGTATTCAATGCTCCTTTTGTATCAGCAATACAGATGTGATGCACAGATGTTTGTAAACCTGACTTATGTGACAATTCAAGTGCTTCCGGGGTTCCCCGGTGGTGTAAACGAATACAACTTGGTTTGCTGATGTCCTGGGCATCTATATATATATATATATATATATATATATATATATATATATATATATATATATATATATATATATATATATATATATATATATATATATATATATATGACTTAGGCTTAGACAACTTTATTTGTCATTCTGCATGCACAGAGTGCGCACAGAATGAAATTTCGTTTGCATACAGCTTGGAAAATCACGGTAAATTGCAGTAAATTACAGTAAATTTCAGTGTCCATAGTCAAAAACATATTTATGACTTTTTAATTTATTTTTTTAAACTCAAAAGAGTCAAAGTCAAGGGAAGTGAGCTCCATGGTCTTGATGCTACTGTTATTTAGGCTGTATCAACTTTTGTTTTCATTTTCATTGCAAGTGGTACAACCAGCACGCCCTGGTCCAATGAGCTCAGAGCGTGGATGTTTGGATTTGAAGGTTCTACGATGGATGCCGGTGCCTGTCCGTGCAAAGTCTCATAAGTAAGCACCAAGATCCTTTAATGCACGCTGAAGTGAATTGGAAATCAGTGTAGCTGGACAAGGAGGGGAGAGATAGAAGAAAACTTTTGGTGATTTTGCCGGAAGCCTTGCAGCACCGTCTAGGACCTGCAGACGGCCCGAGGATGCTTTGTTCAGGCTGCTGAACAAAAGGCCAGTGGATACAGATCTAAGCACAGAATGCAATTTTTCTTCCGGCTTATCTACTTCCCTGAACAGCTCTCTTAAAAAAAGCACGCAGTTTTTTTTTTTTTTGTTTTTTTTTTTTTTTTGGTATTGAACTTCCTCCTTCACATGCGCGCTTGTCAAAGCGCATCCCCCACCCAACCCCCCCTCCCCCTTCTGCTTCTGCTGCTGCTCTGCCTCTCGGTCTGTTCCTTTAAAAACATGCAAGCCCACGCCTCGAAAAGCGGCTTGTTCCGGCTTGCCCCTGTGCATATCTTTTATCCTTGCTCACCACATGAAAGTAGTGCCCGTCCGACAGTTGCGCACCATCATCCATCCGCGCAGCAGGAACCCGCAAACAGCAGCAGTCTCATCCGCAGGCGCGGCGGCGGCGGCGGCGGCGGGGGGTGCATGGATGATGCGTAGCTGCGCAGCGGCGGCCACAGCAGCGGCGGATCCGCGCCAGTGCAGCCCTCCACACTGCTGCTGCTGCTGCTGCTGCCGGTGGCGGCGAGTCTGTAGCGCAGGCTCCATCATCACCACAGGCGGAGCGATACCGTCATCTCCCCACGGCGTCGATTTATAGTGTGTGCGGCTCGACGTACCTGGGCGTCTGTCACGCAACTGGACCAGATTGGACTCCTACTTGTAGGAAATGTGCTGATGTGCGTTTTGCCAGATCAGGAGGCATCCATCCGCCTGCACTGCTTTGACACTGATGAAGATAGATTTTTATTTTTTTAATTATTATGTATTTTTGTTTTAATGTGGGTGTCCAGGAAATGTTTACTCGGATGCTTTGGCGTAAGTGAGGTAAGTGACTTGCAGAGCTGCGCGTTACTTTCGCTTGTTGCTCAGTTAGAGATGCTGCGTTTGGACCTTGAAACAGATCTAAAGCACCTGCACTACATTTCCTCAACTGGTGCTGGTGGAGTTTCTTTTTTTTTTTTTTTTAGATATACTGAAGACATTCAAAATGCGAACTAGACCTTTAACTGTAGACAACCCTGTGAAACAGAGGTGTGTGAATGGAGGGGATGAGAAGCGTTCAGCAAGCAAACGGTGAAAACAACAAACAGCCCCTGTAGGTCTCAGAGTGAACAGTTTACAAAATGCAAAACCTGCAAAGCGTGTGTGTGAGATGTAGCAATCTCATCAAGAAATTAAAATTTGCTGCAGGTCACTAAATAAACAGACGATTTGCAGTTGCATGGAAGCAACTTCGTTTTTTTTTTGACACTATTGCACACAGAGTCTATCTCAGTCCTGTGTGTTATTGCGTATGTAGCCATGCAACATAAACAGATTTTCAGATGATCGGTTTGTGAGTTGTAGCCTATAGGCATGCCCTTCGCCCCTTCAGACAACCTGGGGTCAGAGACGAATAGTAATTCTGTAAACCAACATTCAGTTTGACTGTACACTGAGCAAGCTGTGGCAAAAACACCAGAGAAAATATCCACTTTCTTTGCACCTGCCAGTTTGTCAATGGAGTGGTTGATTATCCGTCTCTCATGGGAGTCTTTGAAACAATTAAAGTGTTAAATTGTTAACTTTCTCATCGCTGCTTCCTGAACTGCTGGTAAGACCGACTCTGATTGTTGCATGGGGGGGTAAGTCTTGTTTCAGAGTCTGCCCACCTGTATGTTTTTATCGCTGTGTGTGGCGGTGGGTGGGTGGGGGAGTACTGTAGGTGTGAGGTGTGTTTGTCTTGTTGTGCTTTGTTTTTGTTTTTTTGTTTTTTTTGGTTGTTCACATTAGGCTGTGGTGAAGCCGCCCAGTCTTTGCTAAAATTCTGATTGTAACTCATGCTGCTGAGGCGGCCGTGTGGGACGATGGAAGGAATCGATCACTGATTTCTGAAAGTGCTGAAAGTCTTGACTGATGACAAATATCAAGGCTTCTTAGTTAAACCCAAACCAGCGCTTACCACACAAACGGTTTCAAATGTAAGACGTTTAGAACGCAATATTTCTCTGATCATAGATAAGCACCTGTGGTAGTCCTAAAACCCTAGTCCTCAGGAGATGGCGTCCTGCGACTTTTATGTGTCTTTCTCCAACACACCTGAACGTAGTGACCGGATTACTTCCTCAGCATACACTCAAGTATCCTCCTTATGGTTTTAGATTAGATTAGATTAGATTCACCTTTATTGTCATTACACAGGTACAGGTACAAGGCAACGAAATGCAGTTTAGGTCTAACCAGAAGTGCAATAGCAGCAAGTGCAGGATAAACAATGGTTCCATACAGGATGTGGGTTATTACTGAATAAATATGGAAATTAATACTATTATAAACAGAATTTTACTGATAGATTTGTCCTATGAGTATAATATATAGATAACTAGTATTGTGAACTAAATTTACAGCTGGATATGTACCGAATATAATATACAGGTGGATATTACTATAAATAGAGTTTTACAGATGTGTACAGATATGTATATATAGATAACTAGTATTGTGAACTAAATTTACAGCTGGATATGTACCTAATATAATACACAGGTGGATATTACTATAAATAGAGTTTTACAGATATGTACAGATATGTATATATAGATAACTAGTATTGTGAACTAAATTTACAGCTGGATATGTACCGAATATAATACACAGGTGGATATTACTATGAATAGAGTTTTACAGATATGTCCAATAGCATAATATACAGATGATTTGCTTGATTTAGCTGGGTTGAAGTGGCGAGTCATCCTAAAGTTGTAGGACACCAGCCCTTGAGTACTGTAGTTTGTGTATTTAATCCTGGCTATTAAACAAAAGACTACAATTACAAAGAGGAGAAGAGTTATGTCTGTGTCCCTCGAGGCATTTTTTTTAGGGAGTGCTACGGGAAGTATGAGTTACCAAAGGTGGTTCAAAAGGCCATCCGATCCGTGTATGCCCAGTAAAAGAGCTCTGTCTACCTCCTCGGCACAAAGTCAAGCTTGCTCCCAGGGCCGGTTGGATTCTGGTCTCCACTCCTGTTTGTTGTGTTCATATAATCTCAAGGCGTTGTCACGGAGAGAAGGCTGATTGATTTAAGTACCTCAGGGACTCACTTTTGCTTTTTGCAGATGATGTGGTTCTGTTGGTTTCTTTAACATAGCTCCTCTAAAGTCTAAGGCCATGTCTCTGAAGCAGAAAAGGGTGAGCTGTTCCCTCTGGGGGTCTTCTTTGGGATCCAGGGAAGGAGTTTGAGTGTTTGGGAACTTGCTCATGAGGGCCTTGAGGCAACAGCATGGATAGATTGACATTAGCTTCGTTTGCAGTTCTGCTAATGGTCAAAGCAAGAAATAGAGCCAAAAAAAAGCTCTAATCTTCCAACTGTTGGACCATCACCTGTAAAGATCATGACCACAAAAACAAGATAATGATACAAGCAGCTAACATTATCCACTGTAGATTGACTGCTAAGTTGCACAGATATGGTAAGGAGCTCTGCTAGCAGAGAAGATCGTCAAAATAAAGCCCAGAGTCAGGTGAGGCAATTAAGGATTCTTTTGGGCACATTCCACTGGATGCAGACCCAGAATCCAGTGGCCTGGTAACGCCTTCTGATCCCCTCAGACTTATCTGGACTATATTGCTGTGCTGAGGGATCTCTGGCTTTCCCTTTTGTTTACACCCGTAACTTGATCATGGATAAGCAGAAGACAATGGATGAATGGGAACAAAGACAGAGGCTGGTCCCTACCTCCAGCATGGACAAAAGTTGGGCTGGACCCTGGTTGGTAGACCATCGCACGGAAGATGAAACACAGAGCTTCAGGTTAACCTTACATGCACGAGTTTGTACAGTGGGAGGAAGCCAGACGTCATTAAGACAACATATTCACGCGGAAAGGACCCGGCTCGGATTGAAACCCAGGACCTTCTAGCTGCGAGGGAGCAGTGCCAAAGTACTGCACCACCATGTAACCCATTTTCTTCCTGAGACACTTCCCAACACCAAATGTTGGAAAGTGTATCATCGAAGAAAAAAAATCTGGTTTCATCAGAAACAGCGTTAGTACTGCTTTGCAATTACACACATATACATGTTAACAACAGGTTATTAACAACAGCTCTAGACTGTTTCTCCTTTCTTGATTAATGTAAAGTGTATTTTGTTCAGGTTTAAAATGAAGAATTTCTCCCTTTTACAACAAAGATTCACTGAGTTTTCTGTTCCTGATGCATATCTCTGGTGTTACCGGGTTGTAGGAGAGGTAACTGTGTCATCTCACTTCGCTGAGTTCACAGAAATGCCAAGATGGAGTCAAAGTTAAAATTTCATGACACAGTTTACGGTCCTTAACTACAGCCAGCAAGAAACCCCAGAGTTACTAGACGAGAAGGGCTGTTCAGTCACTAGAATAAAATCTTGTTGGGTTACTCTTCAGCAAAGATAAGAATGATGTGAACCTTTTCTTAGCCAAGAGGAATTTGTCCGAGTGTTCCCTCATCTGACATCATTCACCATTTCAGTTTCTGTTTAGTTTTAAAATATTTGAGAAGAGATGTGAAAACAGGAGCGTGTTTTTATTTGGTTCAGAAATAAATTACACCTCGACTAACAGAATAAGTCATCCATTTTTCTTTTATTATTTCTTTAAAAAAAATAGACTCTAAATTAATGCAAAAGTGCTATTGAACAACTGTTTTGGTTAGTTTAGTTTTAAACAAATTCTGAAATGCAAATCATATATATTATGTCCAGACCAACTAATCTAACTCAAATGTTTTTGGGTGGTGGTAGGACACCAGAGAGAATCCATGCATACATGGAAGGAACATGCAAACCCTCTCAGGTAAAGGCCAAAGGCCGTGGCTGGGATTCAAGCCCAGGATGTACTTTCCTCAAAGCAGCAGTGTTAAATAAATATACCACTGTGTGTCCCCCCTCCAGACCACTCAAACTGAGAACCTTCGTTTGATTTTTTTCAGGCTTTTTAGGACACACAGGGATTAAGGTCTAATTTTAACCAACGTCCATCTAACCATTCATGGTCTATATACCAACTTAATCTGGTTGAGGGTAATGGAGCGAAGGGCTGGGGCATAATGGCAAACAAGAGGCAGGGTAAACCATTAACTGGTCCCCTGTTCATCAAAACACCAACACAGCACATCGTACTCACAGGTTAACATAACATACATGTTTTTAAAGTACTGGATCAAATCAGAGTACTTGGAAAACCCATGTATGTATCGGAAACGCTAGGGAACTCCACACAGAAAGGAGCCAGCTTGGATTTGAACCCAGAACCTTCTGGCTGAGAAGGCAGCAGTGCCACGCATCAATCCATGGTGCAACCTAATGACACTACAATGTCCAGTAGACTAATAAAAAACATTCAAAACCCATGTATTTACTCAGGTTGCCAGAATGTTCGCAAAAAAAGAAAAAGGTGCTAATAGATGCTTTTTGCATCTCTCAGTCTTGGATGTTTAAGTGAAATGTTCTTATTAGCTTGGTGAATTCAAATATTTTTAATTGCGTGGCTTTAAAGAACAAATAGCAAAGAACATTACATATTTGTAATATCTGTGGCCTGAGCTGGGGCCATTTGTTGCATCTCATCCCATTCTCTCTCTGCACTTGTCCCTGCTAAGCTACTAATAAATAAAAGCCACTAGTGCCACCAAATCTTAACATAAAACATGTGCTGAAACTGAATCTCTACTTATTCCTGTTTACATGCAAGCTCAGGTGTGTTATCACTACAGCACAGCCAGCTGATACTGGAAGTTAGAAAAGCAAACTCCAATGTGCCATTGCTTCAGATGATCTGGTATTGTTTATTATTCTTTTATTTTATTTTTTGACAAGTGGAAACTACAAAGGCAGATCATTCTTCTATTAAATGTATAGTTGTGTTTCATGATTGGTATTGCTGGGTTTTTTTAGAGGTTGTTAGCCAAAATGATTGAATTTCTGTCAGCAATGAGTCATATGTAGCCAGTGGCAGCAAAAAGTGAAAGCAACTAACCTGCTGGAGGTGTTTATTTCCAAACTAGCTGACCACTTCCCTTGAAAAAGTTGTCTTCTTTCATAAATGTGTACTGCAGAGGCCACGTTTTAGCTGACATTCTGGCTAATTTTCAAAGTTTAATATGATGCGCAAAGATTGCAAGATGTGAGACCACGCTGAGACCATGCTGCTACACCCACTCTGTTCAGTGGGTGTAGCAGCATGCACCTGCAACAAGCAACTGCTCCCCTTTGAGTAATTACGGTAACACAATCAGCCAATTTACCGGATTGCAAATGTCACATCCTCGGGTTACTTTAGCCACCCGGCCTGGAGTGCATCGCTCATAGGTCGATTTCCTGGTTTTAGTATGATCTGTATAAAGAGGACCTTGATAAGGAAGTTGTGGTATAATCCACCCACCCCATTTGGTGTCACATGACTGAACGTGTTCACAAGGCATTTTCGGTCCATTTGTGATATTGCTTACTTTGAGAAAAAAAAACAAAAAAACAAAAAAAAAAAACAATGATGGATTAATAGAAAGCATTTGCAAAAACGTAATATTTCGTGATTTATTTTAGATGTATTTGACCAAAATGTGCCGAGATACAGAGAAATAAGAGTGGCCAGATTTATATCTGGTGCTGTAAAGAGGCGGTTAAACAGACAAAAAAAGAAAAGAGAAAAACAAGCAGGTGGCTGCCAATTTGAACACCCCCGCCTCCTCCTCTTCCTGGGTCCGCAGCTCCCTAAATCTGTAGGAACACGCGCAGAAAGTTTCACGGTGAAACTCCCCACCCACAGCAGCAGCCCTCCACGGTAGCCCCCCCCCCCCCCCTCTCCATCGCCCTGAGCTGGATCGGTCACATGAGGGTGAGCTCACGAGGGGTACAGCACCTTGTGGGCTTCTGTGTTATATTTGGGCTCCCCACGGAAGGGAAATATGACGCGCGAGCACAGAGCGGAGCTGTCCACGCGGGCCACGGACCCATCGTTGGCGTCGCGAGGTGCCAAGTGCTCTGGAGGTGCGTATGCGGTGCCACCGTTAACGATATTCACAAGATATTATGTAGTTATCATCAATCTGAAGGAAAGCTATGCAGGTTTAGAAATGACGGCTATGTGTGGTGGGATATCGCACATGCGTAACGCGCACTTCTCCCAAGTTTCGTTTTTTTTGTGTATTTGCAACCAGGTAGGAACGCTTTTTTAAAAAAATATTATTATTATCGACCAAAGCTGACATGCATTGCTAGAAAAAATCCCACCCTAGCTGTGAAACGACAAACAACCCGGCCCCGTCAGTTGATCATGTGCGCTCCTATTGCTCCTCTCGTTCCTCTTTCATTCTCCTTCCTTTCGTGCCGCGCTTGTCGCCTTTACCAGGCCCGCGTCGCTTAAAAGCGTGTGAGGAAATAGCTTTTCGTTTATTCTGTCACCTGCTCCACGAGGAGCACCAGCTGCGTGGGTTTTTTTCTTTTTTTTTTTTTTTTTGGAGAGCAGTTCGAGCAGATGTAGAGGGCTGTGGAAGCGACAGGTGCGGCTCACAATCTGCGCGCACGGCCCTGAGCAACTGTTCATGATGGCGCCTAAAGGCTGCTGAGCTGGTTCTATGAATGTTTTTATTTATAGGATGAAACCGCATGGGGGGGAGGTCAGTCTCAGTTACACTAAATGTTGTTGTGAAAGAAGATATTAAAAATAATTGAGTGATTAAATTAATTGTAAATAGATGGAATATATGAATGAAAGCAACTAAATATGCACAACCACAAAATCCATTGTTGCTGTCCAGTTCCTTGTGCCATTAAATTGTTTTAACATTGCAATTTTATTTCCATTCTACTTAGTTGTCTCAATCCCTCCTATCTAAATACATCCGTCCATTCATACGTATGGATGTGGGGAAGGAGGAGGGGGAGGCTAAATGCACAGAATTCCTGAATATTTATGTATGGGGAGGATCGTTTGTATTTGTTCAAGGAACCCAGGTGGAGCAATTTCCAAACAGCTTTGCTGAAATAAATATGAATGAATCAGAATCAATGTCATTGTTGCAATACTAACTACTAAAATAAATAAATTATGTATAAATAGTCCTGTAATAACAGTTTTCATGGCTGCACATTCTTAGGCTTAAACAAGTTTTTGTAATACTGTTTTTTTTTTATAAGAAAAGAATTTTCACAACTGCTGAAAAACCTTCGACAGCTTGTGCTCCTGTGTTTTGAAGGAGCTTTGAATTTGCTGACAATGCATTCCTCGTTGAACAAACGCTTTACATTTACCTCGCATTGCCTGCTGTTGTTTGTCTCAAGGTGAAACTCTGGTACAACCTGAAAGTAAAACGGCTCTGTAAGCCACGCAACAAATGTTGACGATGTTGCAGTCACCTAGAACTTCTTGGATGCAAAATCTGCCGGGCTAATATCTTAATTCCCATGCATTCTTGCTAGTGATGTAATTGGCCAATGAGATGGCCTGTTACTTCACTTGATATAGAATTTTGTGACCAAGGTGCAAAAGCACACAGAGCATTGTGGAGACACCATGAGGATTGGAAAAAAAAGACGATAGAAAATACGTGTTTATTTATTGATTACTGCCATATAAATATTTAACAATAATATCACATTACAGTTACATACTAAAGTGCTGCCCTAAACTTGGCTTTACTTTATGGCTGGCTGTAAAAGTGGGAAAAACATCAACAGGGGCCTTTAGTTTTCTTGCTGTTAGCATACATTTGGCATTGTGTACCCCAGTTTTGTTTCAGAAAAGAGCAGTGTGGTGGAAATCCTGGTCTCTTTTTTTTAAGATGGACCAATATAGTCTCAGGTTCCAGCATGCTTTTGTCGCTTCCGCCGCATGTTAAACACACACTGCATGTTTCTGAGCAGGGATGAGTCCAGCAATAGTATAACAGTGATCGATATACTGCAAAAACAACTAAACCCATACTGGGTTAAGAATACGAAGGTCAGTTTTTCCAGCTTTGGAAGATAATGAGCATCGGCCACAGCGGAGCATATCAGTTCAATTGTGGGTTAAACAGGATTTTTACACTAGGCAGTGATAGATGTGATCAGTGGCCCTAATAAAATAATGGTATCTTTCAAGGCTTGTTATTTTTGTCAGTACAATATTAGCAGATCACACAAGAAGCCAAACTGGATATTATTCTGACTTTTAATACACACTTTATTTATCACATCTTCATTCTTATCTATCAGAGGCTTATATATTAAATTGGGAGATAGGAAACGTTCCTTTAAGTAAAGCAGTATTAATAACTTGAAGAAAGGAGCTATATTGCTTGTGAATCTTGCAAAGAGAAAAAAAATACTGATTTGCTTCAGGTCCTAATCATATTAAACATATGTGAAATATTTAGTTATCTGTGTAGAGATCATAAGCAAAGAAATGTGCATTGGCACCCTGAAACCCAAAGATCCGCATTGGCCGTTGAAAATCCTCAGTCAGTCAATCTTTAATCATAAAAAAAATGCAATAGCAATCAATGCAATGCCATATAATCATAAAATGACTTTTAATGCCTGAGTTGTAACACTGGACAAAGAACAACAACAATGAATAAAAACTACCTCTATGTCATGTAGTTATAAAATATTAACTTTACTGACAAGCACTTTGAGCGTTGTTGTGAAAAGTCACAGCAATGAATTCATAAACTGAACTTTATTTTTTTAATGCTGTAAGAAGGAATAAATTACTGTATCACCTAATTCATCACACTTTTTTTTTTCCGTGGTCAAGATTTTATTGAATTTTATAAAAAAACAAAGTGCCTAATGAAAACAGAAGAGCATTTAGGTCATTTCCAAAGATATTTTATTCATTTTCTGTGATTTTTGTCAGGTTATGTCAAGTGCAATTCGTATTAAGTTTGCAAAGACCGTTTGTCTAAGACTCCTTTGCACAACAACAATAAATCTACATTTTAACTTAAGAAGCTACTACTAACAGTATCAATCAGATAAAGTGCATTTTCTACCATAAAATCTGTTTTATTAGGATTAAGGACAAAGAAGAAAGTAAAACTGACAAGTCTACGCAAGAACATAGAAAAGCACTAAACAAAAATGTGCCTTAAAGACGATACAAAGATCCTGTCTTTGGCAGATTGTCAGCAAGTTCTGCACAGTAAAATAAAACTTCTTACTTAAAACTTCTTGCTTTATTCTATGCTAAAGCGGTAGGAAAAGTCTTTTTCATGGTATGGCACTCTAAAGTGTTAAACAATGTACAAGTTGGGCGCGGCGGTGGCACAGAGGTAGTGCACGCAAACCATGTTTGTAGGCCTCAGTCCACAATACCGCCATCTTGGGTTCGAGTCTTAGGCTACGTTCACACTGCAGCCTGTAGTGACCCAATTCCGATTTTTTTGCCCATATTCGACCTGTATCTGATCTTTTTATGACAGTCTGAACAACACAGATCGGATTTTTTCAAATGCGACCCAGGCCACTTGGATATATGGTCCTGAATACGATACGTATCTGATCTTTTCAAATGCGACCTGTGTCTGTACGGCCGGGTCGCATTTATCCGACCTGTACGTCACCGATACTCGACAAACGTCACTATTCTGCGTCCTGCTGTGCAGAAGCGGGAAGAAAGACGACACCCATAGCGGACTACAATGAGAAGAGCAGTCAATGGAGAGAAAGCTCCGGTTAGAAAATAAATGAATGACCACAAAATGCGTGCCAGCATTATAATCCATGTTTACTTCCGCAAATACTGAGGACGCTTGCTACGTGTGACATCATCGCGTCCTCGAGTGCGCATGCGGGACACTTCGGTTGAACGCATTCAGTTCACACAGGAGATCACATACAAGTCGCATATATTTGGAAATGTGAACGACCACGCAAAAAAATCCGATTTCACAAAAAAATCGGAATTGAGCATTAAGACCTGCAGTGTGAACGTAGCCTAAGTCTGTGGGCCTTTGCTGCATGTCTTCCCTCTCTCTCTCTCTCTCTCTCAACCCTGCTTACTGTCAAATAAAGACCATTAAAAAAATAATTAAAGAAATAACGTACAAGCTGCAACAAATGTATTGCATTTTCTTTCTATGAAGAATATACGATGAAATGCGATTGGGTTTTTCTTGTCCGGAAGACATCGATAGCGTAGTGCCTTCCCTCAGATGTTAGGAGATCATAATACTGTCAGTTGTTGTGTCGCACCAGGAGCAGAAGGCGATTTGTGCCCCTGAGACGATTTTGTGATTTGAGTCCTTCTTCAGCATCGCCTGACCGCGAGCCTGCATCCACAATCTCCATGGCAACCAATTGTTTCTGCGGGCTACTGGTGAAAGTAGTCTCCATTATGCCCATGCGTTGGGTTTAAACATTCTCCAGGATATGTTTCGTAGCAGTTTTGCTGTTGCAATGGAAACGGTCAAACACACAAACACACGGCAGTCTCTTCCTTCCTCCTTTGATTTGACCTGCAAGAGTCCTTCTTTTTTTTTCTCTCTCTCTCGATGGTTTTGTTTTCCACAGTGTATCTCTGTCATTGAACTTGTTTAGTCTTACTTTGTGTCCACGATGATGACCAAGGTCAGTGCGGCCCTGGAAACTAACACCAGACTAGAAACACGTGCACACACCAATGGTTTTAAACGGGTACTCGGTGTTTGGGAACTGCTGTTTTCCCTGAAACAGGATTCTGCTGATCGTTTAGCCCTGCGTGTCTTCCTGTGTTTATCTGCCACGCTGCTGCGCCGTGGTGTTCTGGTTCGGCTTTGCGTTCGAAACCCCTAAGACAGAAGAAGAGGGTGTGTTTATGAAATGCAAATCAGACGATCGTGTGTCACCAATCCCACGCTTCTCAATCACCTGGCACTCAGTACGACGCATTTATTTTTGGGGCTCTCTGGCACGTCATCGCTACCTCTGGATCCGGGCTGGAAATGTTAAAGCATTTAAAACTCGTATTAATAAAGAAAGCGGCTGCGTGTTTTCTGCTTCGTGTGTCAATAGCCTGTCGTTTTGAGCAGGATGGAGAGGTGAACCGCGCATGTTCCCAATGCCGTTCGTTGGAAAATTGCCACGCATGCAAAAAAAAAAAATAGAAAAAGCTCAACGCTAATGCAGATGTGTGCACGCTTCACAGTCAATTAACTACATCCGGCTATAGTACGGAAATGTGACCTAATAATCTGATTGCGTTCGCAGAGTCCTCGTCGGCGCGGGCAAAAGGGTGCTGTGACCGGGGCTCGTGACATGCGCTCCCCCTGAGCCCGGCGACGCCCCAGTCAGCAGGATGCCGGTGCAGGCGGCCCAGTGGACAGAGTTCCTGTCTTGTCCCATCTGCTACAATGAGTTCGACAGCAGCGGCCACCAGCCCATCAGCCTGGGCTGCTCTCACACGGTGTGCAAGACGTGCCTGCACAAGCTGCACCGCAAGGCCTGCCCCTTCGATCAGACTCCCATCAGCACAGACATCGACCTGCTGCCGGTCAACTGCGCCCTGCTGCAGCTGGTCGGAGCGCAGGTGCAAGAAGAGCTTTCGGTCTGAATGACTGACTTTCTCGAGACGTTTCGCTCTCTCATCGTCTTTGTGTGTGTTAAAGGTCCCGGACGTTGCGCCTGTGAGCCTGAGCAGCGCGGCGGAGGTTGAGCACTATGAGGCCTGCCGACTGTGTGTAGAAGAGCTGGCTCTCTACTTGAAACCCATCAGTGGTGCCAAAGGTAACGAATGTGTGTTTGCACGTGTAACGACATCAGCATAATTGTCTTGAAAAGACATCTTTGCCTTCCGTCTACACAACATGTTGATAGAGGGTCTTGAAAAAGTATTTATACCTCCTGAGCTTTTTTTGTTTTTACATTTTGCAATGATCCAACATCCAGCTTGGGTGTATTTCACTGAGATCTGTGAAAGACCAAAGCAAAGCTGCATTTTCTTGCAAAGAAAGGAAATTATTCTAGGTATTCCAAACCTGAAAAGTGTGACATGCAGTTACATTCAACTCCGTGGACTAATACTTTTTACAACCACATTTCCCTGCTATTACAGCTGCTAGTGTTTTTGGCTGTGACTCTACCTGCTTTACATTCCTAGAGACTAAAATTGGGATCCAGAGCATTTGCGAAACTCAAGTCTTACCACAAAGATAAGATATACATACCTTTGGGGGGGTACAAATTAAAAAATAATTGGGTTATCTGAAATTGTCAGGATGTCTGTGGAAGTTGGATGTTTGGAGGAAATGATGACACACATTTGGACATTTGCAATAGAGAGTTAATCTCTGCATATTCATCCTGCGGAGGCTGCGTGTAAAACTTGGCATCCATGCTTTCACACATCTCACGATGCTAGAAGCTTCTGTACTTTTTATGGTGATTCGAGAATGTTTAACTTTATTAGAAAAACAGATTAATTGTAATAAAGTGAGTCACGCTTCAGTAGCTTAATGTTAGTATTTGGATCAATTTAGACCTAATTATGTTGTGGCTCTTAAGAGCACGGGCGAAAAAAAAGTGCATTTTGAAGTGAGATGAGCTCTGTAAAGTGAAATAAAAACAGCTTACATTGAGATAAACCTCAGCAGATGTAGAGTTAAACAGTTTTTCGCATGCACCCTGCAGGTGTGGCAAACCTGAGTCCGAGCGTGCTCAGCAGGCCCATGCAGAGGAAGCTAGTGACCCTGGTGAACTGCCA
This sequence comes from Fundulus heteroclitus, assembly GCF_011125445.2. NCBI lineage: Eukaryota > Metazoa > Chordata > Actinopteri > Cyprinodontiformes > Fundulidae > Fundulus > Fundulus heteroclitus. The sequence continues at coordinate 1,634,496 of NW_023397143.1, forward strand.
GCTGGTGGAAGAGGAGGGTCGTGTGCGGGCGGTACGGGCGGCCCGTTCCCTGGGGGAACGGACCGTGACCGAGCTCATCCTACAGCACCAGAACCCCCAGCAGCTCTCTGCCAACCTCTGGGCAGCGGTGAGAGCTCGGGGCTGCCAGTTCTTGGGTCCCGGTGAGTGTGCATGTGTGTGTGTGTGTGTGTCAGAGTACATTTTGTTGTCACAAGGAAATAAATTTGCAATTGTAGTTTTTTTGTGTGTGTGTTTTGTGCAACTTTTTCTTTCCAAACTTGTTTGCGCTTGAAGGTAATGATCTGTAAATGTAGAACTATGCTACAAAACATTTTAAAAGAAAGAATAGGTAGTCAGAAAAAAAATGGACACCTAACAAACTGGCGCTCAATATGAGATTTAAAAGCGCCTGGTATACCTACAATTACAAACCATTCTCATGAAAAGTTGCAAAAATCCTGACGTTATTCAAACAGACCTTGTAATCTTGCGTCAGTTCTGCTCTGCTTCTCTGACGAAGGGTAAGCATTTATTTTTTGAAGAAAGCCTAAATTTTCTACACATTGACAGCATGTTTTACTCCTGGTGTGTTAACGGCCCTAACCATTGCTCTTGCCATTTAAACCCTGTAAGTCTGTCTATACTATTATAATAATAGTATATTATAGTAATATATTATATTATTAATATAATATATTATATTTTAATATATTATTATTATTATACAAGAGACTAGCTATAAATAATTACATAATATTAAGATTACATAATCCATATTATAGTAGGTACACATCCTTTTAGTATATAATAAACAATTATGTATAGTGAAAAAACGTGGCGATGAGGAAATGAGTGACATCAGGTTTATTGACAACAAAATGCATCATGAATAGGTAATGAAAAGGTAAAAAACATATCTTTACATACAATGATTTACCAAATCTCAAATTAAAAAAAGTGGCAACCACATGATTATGTAACAGGCAGCGGGAGTAAATATATTTGTCTTCTTCCCACCCCTTTTCATGCTAAATATGTTTCTTGTTTATGTATAAACACAATATTATGTAAAAAAAAAAAGGTTAACTGGGATGACTTAGACTTGTTTGAACTGCCTGTGTATTTGTTGCACATATTTGTGTATATGTGAATTGTACATATATTTTTTGTTCCTTTTTTACCCAATACGGGGTAAAACTTGCATTTGTTTTCTTTCTTTCTTCTTTTTATATGGCTCGAAATAAAGCATTAATTTCATACCTGGTTTCCTCACAACAACATGTCATTAGATGGTAAAATCAAGCTATTGTGCCACGTGGCTGATAGACGGGATGTCAAAATACTGATGTAGTCTGACATTATTTGGATCAGGCACTAAGAAAAACGTATCACTATTCCTGCTAATTGTCACAGATAAACTTTTGGAGAAATCGGTTATTGTTTTAAGTTCATAATGCGATCTGAGGATATCAGCAGACAATTTTTACTCTCACTTTCAAGGTTTGTTTTAGGTTTTCCAGATCTAAGTTAAGACACATGCCCTTGCCAATTCCTAGTTTTTAATCTCTAATTTGCTGTTTTTCCTTTTGTGGCGTTAAGTGCAAGGCAAGGCAAGGCAAGTTTATTTGTGCAGCACATTTTAGTAACAAGACAATTAAAAGTGCAGAGCATGAACAGAGCAACATTGCAGAGGAAAGCACACTGCAGTGGAATAGTAGCAGCAGGTCAGGATATAAGACAAGTTGGACTGCAAACATCAGCGTTAACATACAAAGGCAACTCTAAACAAATAGATGTTTAACCTTGATTTAAAGGAACTCAGGGTTTAAGCACTTTTACAATCTTCTGGGATTTTGTTGCAGATAAGTGGAGCATAGGAACTGAATGCTGCTTCTCCATACCTGGTTCTGGTTCTGAGTATGCAGAATGTATTTGAACCAGAAGACCTGAGTGGTCTGGAGGGTTGATGCACTGATAACACGTCTGTGATAGATTTAGGTGTTAGAGCTCTATTGTTTTGCAGTATTGCTTGGACGTGACTCAGCAAATGTGAACCTTCTTCTGTATGAACGAAAGAGAATTTTTTTCTCAAATTACACTACATTTTGTGTCAATAAGTTCCCTTTGAGTTACTCATTGTGTATTTCCTCATCCAACCGTCAGCTGGTGTTTGTACCTGGTGTCCTGTGATGATTACTCATAGGGCAGATTCTGACTGGGAACAACTCTCTCATAATGATAACAGCTGAGTTGAAAAGTCTGAGGACACCTGGGTGTTTTGGAGAAAGTGCTGTCCTTTGGTTAACATTTCCTCATGTACAGACACCAGATTTGTATCGTTGACACAGATTTACACAGTCTCTGCGACGTGAGTCTGTGTGTTTGTCCTGAACATCTCTCTCTCTCTCTCTCTCTCTCTCTCTCTCTCTCTCTCTCTCTCTCTCTCTAATTCTCGCCCCTGTTATACCACACCCTTATCAGCGATGCAAGAAGATGCGCTGAAGCTGGTTTTACTTGCCCTGGAGGACGGCTCCGCTCTATCCAGGAAGGTGCTGGTTTTGTTTGTGGTCCAGAAGCTGGAGGCTCGCTTCCCCCAGGCATCCAAAACCAGCATAGGCCACGTGGTGCAGCTGCTCTACAGGGCCTCCTGCTTTAAGGTACAGGCAAAATCATTAAATGTGCGGAGACAAAGAACATGTGAGCAGGCTGCACACTTAGGATCTCTGTTTAAATAAATAGAAAGCAAATCACAGTTGTTTTTATTCATTGTTAAACTTTTTAAAAAGAAGTTGTAAGATTCATATTTCCAAGAATCATGTTTTACCAAGGAGCATTTTTTTGGACACCCGCTCAGGATGTGCTCAGATAACAAAACACGCAAGACACAAGAGACATAATATTTGTGCATCTTCACCTTCATAACTTTTTCTTTCCAAACTTGTTTGCGCTTGAAGCTAATGATCTGTAAATGTAGAACTATGCAACAAAAAAATGTAAAAGAAAGAATAGGTAGTCAGAAAAAGAAAATGGACACCTAACAAACTGGCGCTCAATATGAGATTTAAAAGCGCCTGGTACAAATCCAAACCATTCTCACGAAAAGTTGCTAAAATCCTGACGTTATTCAAACAGATCTTGTAATCTTGCTTCATTTCTGCTCTGCTTCTCTGACGAAGGGTAAGCATTTATTTTTTGAAGAAAGCCTTAAATTTCTACACATATTGACAGCATGTTTTACTCCTGGTGTGTTAACGACCCTAACCATTGCTCTTGCCATTTAAATCATGTAAGTGTGTCTATACTATTATAATAATAGTATATTGTAGTAATATATTGTATTATTAATATATTTCCAAATAAAACCAACTTTAAGAATCAATGTAAAAATGTTTTACCAAGGAGCATTTTTTGGACACCCGCTCAGGATGTGCACAGATAACAAAACACGCAAGACACAAGAGATATAACATTTCTGCCCTTTTTTTCCCCCCCAGTACAACGTTTAACAAAATTAGAATAAAGAAAAACATTGATTTCACCGAAATAGTCTTTGATGGTAGGTGGGGTCAAACCACATTCCGGAAACACTGCTTGAAATACTCGTGGAATACTACTACTGCTAGGAAAGCCTTCATCTTCAATCAGGATGTGAGCTCCTGTAGATAAACGTCTGGTGTGCGTATTTCTAGAACTGTTATCTGATGACCGACATCTCTGGCAGGGCAGAAATGCCAACCATCCGCTCGTGACGTAGCCTCGGACTATCTTTGCCCCTTCCAGGCCCCGCCTGGCAGGACGGAGACAGGCGGTAATAGGACACGGAGCAGATGGATGCATGCACACGATTGCAGGGATGGTGGGGGGTTGAACAGGAGTGCCACTTGCAAGCCGAGATAATCTGATTGTGTTTTGGTTTTTGATAACTGATGCCTTGTGGGTGTGTTTTGGTGTCTTATGATGATTACTCATAGGGCAGATTCTGAGAAGGGGAAAGTCCCTTCGTGTGATCAGAATTTGAGTTTGTGAGTCTGAGGACACCAAAAGAGAAACACACCTGCGAATCCTCGGACATTTAGTTCAAAAACTCCTTGGATTGCTTTTGGATTATTATTATTTATTTATATATATATTTTTAAAAGAGGTCAAAATCTAGATAAGTGCATTTAAGTCCCCTCTTTTTCAAGCTTAGTTGCTCAAAGCCCGATAAAACATAATATTCTTTTGCCTCCATCTCCATCTTTGTATTTCTGACCCAACACGCTCCGTCCTTACCTGCAGGTGACTAAGCGTGACGAGGACTCCTCCCTCATGCAGCTGAAGGAGGAGTTTCGAACATACGAGGCGCTAAGGAGGGAACATGACGCTCAGATCGTCCACATCGCCATGGAGGCAGGCCTTCGAATCTCTCCTGAGCAGTGGTCCTCTCTCTTATACGGAGACCTGGTCCACAAATCCCACATGCAGTCCATAATTGACAAGGTATTATTTTTTTTCTAATACGCCTGTATGCCAATTATGTGTTTTATTGGCACCACTGATAAAGACATCTAAAGGTCTGGGGGCAGAGATGGCCGTTGTCTGGTGGTGGTGAACCTTCTCTATAATAATCTGGTCATATGTTTATATTAACATAAACAATGGCGACCCATTTACAGTTTCCTGACAGAGTCCGCCCGACATTTATTCAAGTTTCTTTTTTTTAGCCTTGTTATTGAATGGACTTTGTTTCCATGCACTCTATCCTGATTCCACCATCCTTTGGAAAAGAAATTGACTCATATTATAACACTCAATCCAATAAACTCCAGTGCCAGTATTCCCAAAGATTCTCAGAGTCCTCTCAGACAGCTCATATGTTAGCCTAAAGATTCCTACCTAGGAGTTTTAGCTTAAAAGTGATTCAGATCGCTGCTGAGAGCCACTCTGAGTAAGGAAATTACAGACATTTTTATGAGAAAAAATTAGACTGGATAAAGAAACTATCAACACTTGTTTGTCACACAGCATAAAAATTTTATAAAGCACCTCATTACATAAATGTATGTATATATATATATATATATATATATATATATATATATATATATACTTTATTTTTTTATTTTTTTTCTTGATACGTTTCTCCACTTTTTTCATGATTCATTTTTCTATTATTCTTTTATACTCCATAAAATTACATTAGGTAGAGCCGTGCATTTAACCCGATGGGCCGCTGAAACTGATTCATTTCCCCCAGTTATATTATAACTGTATGATTTTAAAGACGTTTATGTGCTTTCCTCCACAGTTTAGGCCGTGGATGAGCCAATCAGCTCTCTCTGTTTCCACCATCTTCCCAGCTTAAGACACTCTTAGACTCGTTAAAACTTCTCCTCACTACGCCTAAAATTTTTTTTACTTTAGGAGCTCTCTTAATGCCTAAGATACTTTGTGAATAACTTTTATTTTACCAAAGTAAAATTCTAAGAAAAATCTCAGAATTCGGTAAATTCTAAGAATTTTCCCAAAATGACTTTACTAAGAGCTACTTTTAGTCTTAGGAACCTTTGTGAATACGGACACAGATCCTTATGTTTTTGATGGTAGGACAGAAAATGCATTGTCCAGGCTAACTTCTAGTAAACGGTCGACACTAAGCCTAATTCTAACGGCTGTTATTGAGAATTAATTAAAACTTGCTGCAGTTCTCTAATTGTTTTTCCTCCCCCTTGTTATGTGTGGCGTTAGGATATACTGGGACCCTCAATCAACATTTTCTATTGCAGCTCTAGTTGTTTGCAACTTTTCATTTATTTCTCTGAGCATAGATAGGTCCGTAATTATTTTTCTTGTAGCCTATTCCCAATTTCTGACAATCAAGATGAATCTGCTTTACTTAAACGGGACGTGAGACTAACATAACATTTTTTTTGGATTAAACTTTCTTCCCATTTTGATAAGCGTGGGCTGCTAATAATTGTTGAGAGCACTTTACATGACAAAATAGCAAATAAAAAAATCATTTGAACTACCCTTTTAAAGATGTTCTGACCCCTTTTATCATGTGCGCTGCAGTTGCAGTCTCCAGAGTCCTTCGCAAAGAGCGTTCAGGAACTGACAATTGTTCTGCAGAGGACCGGAGACCCCGCCAACCTCACAAGCCTTAGACCACACCTAGAGCTCCTGGCCAACATAGACCACAACCCAGGTACTTCCCCTTTTTTCGAACGTTAACTTTTTCTTGTTCTCTTAAAAGAAACACATTTCTTTCACTGATATTTTATAGTATAGTATAGTATAGTAAATAGCTTGTCGTTTTAGCCTTTGGAAATATTAATTCAGCGTTCATATTTGACAATCTGCATCAGTGAAATCTTGCATCATGACAAATCCTTCTGCGTTATTCAGAAAAGAACAGATAAAAAGATATCTGCTCGGGTAAAGTTCAAGTGTTTACTCAGTGCTTTGATCGTGAAGGCAGATCCCCGGCCTGGTTAATAACAAAGGGCAGGGTTTGTAGTCTCTGTTAACATCTTAACCACACAGGCAAGAAAGGATGAACTTTAACATTTTCAATAAAAGGAAAAACATCTTGGTGACATTTGGAGCAGACATGCGTTTCCTCATCATTAGATCTCTAGCTTTACCCTCAAGCAAAGTAGACTTTCCAGTTTTTTTGGGGATTCAGGAATTGTATCTTGTATTTTGCCTTTTCTATATGTACATTCTCTATATTTACATTCTACATTTAGAGCTGTTCTCCAATTATGTCCTTATTTTCTAACCCAAGTGAACGTTAATCTGTGTGCAGATGCTCCTGCTCCATCATGGGCAGAGCTGGAAAGTGTGATGCTGGCTGTAAAGTTTGTGGTTCACGGACTGGTGGAGTACATCCAGAACTTCAGCAAGAAGAGCCATGAAACTCCACAGGTACGCCAGTGAACCAGATTACCGCCATCGTGCTCTGATGGGTTCCCTTTGAGAAAGTTTTAATACACTTCCCTGCAGACCGGGAGCAAACTGTGTTCCTCTTCGCTGTGTCCCGTAAGAGAAATGAAACTATTTCTGGTGACTAACAACACAGGGGTTGGTTATTTAACTCATACATCAACAATAAAGTAATCATAAATGGTTGGTAAAGACCTCAGTTGTGACTCAGATGTTACTTTATAGGCTAATTCATTTGAGCTTAACTTTAATGATGCTGGTAAAAAGTAATGAAATAACTGGATTAAAAACTAGTTGTTTTACTGAAATTAAGACTAAGGTAAATTTATTTATATAGCATTTTTCAGTAACAAGACGATTCAAAGTGCTGTACATGAACAGAAAAATACATTACAGACATAGGAAACAAAAAAAACAAAAACAAACACTAAGATAAAGCCTAGGATAAAGATAAAGCCATGTAAATAAAATTAATCTAGACTTCTGTGAAGCAATGATGTACAGATGATCATTTTAAAATGACCATGTCTTTGCTAAAATGATTTCTGATGTTTTTGTGATTTTTTTTTCTTTCTAATCTAGTCACTTATTGCTTTGGTTTTAAAGTAAAGAAACAGATTTTTTTACCCAGAATTTGGGAATTTCTTCATGTTTTCTTTTTTCTTTTTTTTTTTGCTTAAGTTTGTCCCTTGGATGTAACCCAAGGGACAAAATTGTAAGTATAGATATAAAAAAAAAAGTATAACATAAAATTAAGTATTGAAGGTGAGAACCCATCAATAAATGTTCAGTGATTCATTAAGAGTCATTTCTCTGCTTCTTTCGGCAGCTATCTTTAGGCTGAAATGTGTTTGATTTTGGTGTCTGTGTGACTCTTACTTACATAATTAAGGTAATAAAAGTTCACAAACAGTGCTTTAAGGGATATCCTAAGGATATTTTAAAAGGTTATACTTTTATAATTGGAACTGATTTAACTTGCTAAACAAAATAATTTGTACTCAAATGTTTGGAAAATCTTAGAAATGTGAGCCTGCAAAAGCATGGAATCTCAAAATGTTTTTCTTATGTTAGATTCTCAAAATTGTTTTTTGTTTGTTTGTGTTTTATTTTTTTTGTATGCTGCAGCCCCAGGCCAACAGCAAATATAAGACCAGCATGTGCAGAGATCTCCGTCAGCAGGGAGGCTGTCCAAGAGGAACCAGCTGTACTTTTGCGCACACACAAGATGAGCTGGAGAAGTGAGAACTCAAACTGGAAGCAGTTTCACTGCATTTCGCATTTTTAAGTACACAAATATTTCAATTTGAAACATAAAATGTGCTCGTTTTGTTACAGCACAGGTAATCAAAATAATCTCATGATGCAAAAACTGATGCTCTGTGGAATCAGTGTTGCCAAATTTTGCGAGAGAAACAGGCAAACAAACCTAACAGGCAACTCAGCACACTGTAGAGCAGATACCGCTTGATAACAGTATAAATGTATATATTTATACTGCATTATACATAAGCAACTGCAAAATTATGCAAAAAACATTTCCCATACCATTTTTGAATAACTCTGATTGTTTGAGTAATCAAAAGCAATGTGCATTTTTAGCTCATTCCTTTATTTGTCATGGTTTGGGGCAATGAACCACATGACAAACGTATGTTCGTTAGACTCATGAAATTAAAATTTACAGTTTTTTGTTTTTTTTGTCCTTCTGGGTTTTAGCCTGCTGAATTAAATCGGCATGGCAAGCACGTATTTCACTCTTGCAGAATCAAAAGAAGGTCTTTGAGACATCTACCTGTGGTCGGGTCCAGTCTTTCAGTGCGCTGTCACCACTGAGCTATACACTGGAGTGCTAATCACCCGCTGTTTGAATGAGTCGCTTTGAAACCACCAGCCGCCATATTGGTACTCCCTATTTTCCCCAGTAACTAGGGAATATGTGCGCTACAGCATCAAATAACGAGGATTTTCTCATGTTCAGGGGGGGCTTAGGACTTTTAAAATGTCAAATGCCATGTACTTTAATGTTATGTTCTAAAACTATCAAGTACTGAGAAAGTCATGTGCTGAAATATTTTGCATTTTATTCATTTAAATATATCTATTTAACATTTATAAATATATAAATAACAATATACAAAAACATATATATATATATATATATATATATATATATATACATATACACATACTTATATATATATATATATATATATATATATACCTATATATACATGTATATATATTTAATATGAATAACATGTAAAATATTTCAGCACCTAATTTCCTAGTAGTTGATAGTGTTAGTACATCCACTGACTGTAGAATTACCTGTGAAACGTTTTCACACAGCCAGAAAACTGCTTGTTGTTGCAACCAAATCCTGTGGGATTCTGTGAGAGTACGGAGTAGCAAGATGGCGGCCAGTGACTTCAGTTTTTCTGCAAAATCAGCACTCCAGTGTATTATATAGCTCAGTGCGCTGTCACCCACATTTTATCATATTTTCCCCCATATCTAAATTTGCTCATAATAACCGGACTTGGCAACGTTAAGAAATCTAATTAGACAATTTATCTTCTTCTGTGCACAGATTCAGACTGAGGAACAAGAAGAGCGGCAGCGTGGTCCGCCCTTTCCCTCTAGGCAATAAGGGCATGAAAGATGCAGAAGAAAACATGGGTTGTACGACAGAGGGAGGCTCCAGCCTGACGAGCCCGCTGCTGATCTCCAGGGGGCCCGGCGGTGTGGAGGAACTTAAAAGAACGGTGATGAATGGAAGCGGTGGGGCTAACGGGCCTCACAGAAGCACATCAGGGTCCACAGAGCTGTACGGATACCGTTTCGTCTAATAGTTTTGCATCCTTGTTTGTTGGTGTTTTGATGAATGAATAACTTTGTTGACTTTGTATGTTCTTGCTGTCTCTCTAATCTTCAGGAAGTCCCTCTCCCCGCCCAGGACTCCAGTCAGCCACTCGTCACCTTCGTCTCCTTTGAGCACCGCCGGTGGTGCCGATGTCAGCGCTCCTCTGCAGCGGCACGGTCCGTTCATCCTCTCCACACCTCACCCCTCTCAGACGTCCGAGCTGTACTACCAGGAGCCCCATCCTGCTTATGAAAAGGCGCACTTTCAGCCAAACTGTGAGTCTTCCTTTGAAAATATGTTTTTTTTTTTTTCCTACTGTTGCCTTCAAGGAGGTAGAAACGTTTTACACCTACTTTCCAGCAGGTTCCTACTATCCATCTAGTCTTCACCCGCCTCACAAACCGTGCATGGCCCGCTTCCTCCGCTCCTCCAACGTCCAGGAGTCCTCGCTGCCGCCTCCTGCCGGCGTTTCCTCTTACCCTAACGACCCACAGGCGCCTCACTCAGCCTCGTCCCCGTCTTCAGGCTTTGCCCCTAGAGATCAGATGGGACCCCCCGCCTTCCATCCACATCCGGGACAGGGTCAGTACGGACATCTGGGCCCTGCTCACGGTGTTTATGCTCCCCTCTATGACAGCAGGAGAGTATGGAGACCTCAGGTGAGACTTTATTTCTTAGATTCCTGTGCAAATATACTTGGCCACCTCTATTTTTTTTTTTCCATTTCTTGCCTCCAAGGAGCAAGGCCTTCTTGTAATCTTTTAAAGTGAGTTGTCTTCATCAGCAGAATTAAGGAAGTGCCAGGGATAAACGTCCTGTATCCTAAATGGACCAAACGTGTCTCGGATTTATTTACTGCGCCGCTTTCTTGGCCTTCATGTTATAATGGTTCCACCTCAGGTAGGACGTTCGCGGTATGCGAGTTTCCTCATGATCTTTTCTTAGAAATATGAGATCTTATCAGTTTCGGTCTCGCTGTGGAGGCGGAAAACAACAGTTTGCTCATCAGCTTCTCAGCAGCATGGGAGGATTCAGACTTAGGGTTTCTGTATAGATGCAGTAGCCATTCTGCACGGCCTTTTAGCAGCGCTGTGTGTATATCTGAGTGAGTCATAATGTGACTACTATAAAATTACACTATAAACCCAATGGACTTCTGCCGGCTTTCTTCTAGTCATCTCTAAATAGATTGAAAGAGCTTTTTTTTTGACGGCGGGACTAACACATTTTGAAGAGCTCCCAGCTCCGCTCGGTCACTCGGCAACCGTTATGCGCAATTTGGACGTGTGTGCAACTCTGCTCAGCTGGAAAACCTATTGCACATAGAGCCCAGCGCATGCCGATGCTGATCTGCAAAGGACTTGAGCACAGCGTTATGATGTGGGGGGGGGGGGGGGGGGGGGGATTGTTGAAGTATTTTTTAGAGATTCTTTCTATTTTGATTAGGGATGTTAGGAAGCGATTTGCTTCAGCATGCAGATGCGGACAGATGCGGGAGCATCTGTTGAGCAGCTGTAGAACAAAGCAGTTTTTCACATCCTTTTAGCAATTAATAGCATATATACGTTAGGCACTTATTTAGAAAACATTTCCCTCCAATGTTTAGACTCTGCTGCTTATTCCTCTTGTTGACCCAACTGTTTATTAATGAGCAGACGACATATGAGGTGGGGGTTTATTCCCCTAAAAATGCACATACCAGCCAACTATATGTTATTAAAATGAATACGACCAAACGCTTAACAGAGCTGTGAACCTGGAGCTCCTGATATAAACCAGCTTGACCGGCGTCAGGTTTGCACTTGTCTCCATTGAGGAGCTCCAGGGGTGAAGCTTTTTAACAGGTCCGCTCTTTCAAAGGCGATTCAACATGCCATTTTTAAAGATATTCAGCCTTGCCAGTGTTGTATAGTAACAATGTAAAAATACTTCACTACTGTACTTAAGTATATTTTGTAGTACTTTATACTTTTCTCGAGTATAAAATGTTTTGATAACTTTTACTTTTACTTCACTATATTTCTGAACTTAATTGCATACTTTCACTCCGATACATTTTCAATGTTTGGTTTAGTTAGTCGTTACAAAGAGAAAGAGAGACTCACGCACGCAAGTGTTTTGATCCCACCTACTGATTGACTGCGACAAAGTCGGGACGTGCCTGGGCTTGTTCATCACCCCCAACAGGATAAGAAGCTGGTTTAGTGGTAGGGCAGGTTAAATTAACCTTGTGGTATAGGTAAAGCATCTAATAGCAGAGAGTCCTAATTTTCTTAACTAAATTATGCCTGCAGGTGTATCTATTAGCGGGTTTACCACTTCCTGTAGGTTAACTAGACCTGGTTTATCACTTAACTATGTTCTTAGTATACACCCCCTGGTCTAAATTTTGCCTGCACTTGGTTGTGTACAATTTTAAAGTACATAGCACTGACCTTACTTATAGAAGGAAAACTTAAAGCTTACAAAAAGGTTGTATTTTTTGTCTAAACTTGGTCTAAATTTCTCCTGCACTTGGCTGTTTATATTATTTCAAGTGAATTTGACTTTTAAAGTTTACCAAAATCTTAAAATGTCATTCAAACCGCATTTGCTTTGTTTTACTTTTTACTTATACTTTTTATTACATGACTTGAGTACATTTATTTTTACAGTAATTTTCATACTTAAGTACAAGACATTTCAGATACTTTAAGACTTTTCAGGCTACCAGTCAGTGACTTGGACTTTTACCAAAGTCATATTTTGGAGAGGTACTTATACTTTTACTTGACTCCGAGATTTCAGTACTTTATACAACACTGAGCCTTGCACCTTTTGCATGTTTTCTTTTATTAATTTTTTATTCCCTCACCCATGTCTCAACGCCTACAAAGAAAACTCTAAGCACAGCTAAGCGGCCTCCGTGTTATTTCGGTTAACTTTTATAGGCAACGGTGGTGCAAGTTTGCAGCAGCATTGAATATTCAATAAATAATAAAGCAATACGTTTTAAGAGAAACCTCTTTTACATGTAGTGCTGTTTATCGTTCATGATCTTGCTGAAACTGTGCCATCACACATTCGTTTTTTTGGGAGGATGTGTGTGTGCAGAGTAAGATCCTTCGCGCGTGCAACAGTAATACGAACAAACATTGGTTCACTTCACATCTGAGAAAGCATGGCGGGTCCAAAGAGGAGTCTCAAAGCATTGGAGCATGGTTCTTTTTTGGGAACCTTTCAAAGAACCTGCAAAGATCTTCTGTCCTATTTTCAATGCAGTCTTAGTCTGGTCGGAAGGGGGCATTGAAAAGTGACAAAACAAATTCTGGTCAAAACGTATCTTTGCAAAGATCTCTGTTATGCGTCCACAGAACGGGTTTATCCCTTTACTTTAGGAGCTTTTGTTAAACGTTAAAAGGCCAAACAAAACCCCGGCTCATACGGCGCTGGTCCAAAGAAAAACCGTGAAAGCATTTCAGAGAACCTGGTGATCACGATCCCCTTAAAAGATTACCTTTTTGCCTCGCTCCTTGGAAACTTCGGTTGCAGCAACGCAGAACTTCATCACTCATCCACTGGTGTAATGATTACCCTCGCAGCTGTACCACAGAGAGGACGCCAGGAGCAACTCACTGCCTCCGGAGGTGCTGCACTCGTCCGTCTACCAGCCTCCACTCAGGGAGCGATTCAACTCTCTAGACAGCAACTACTGCTCTGGAGCGGAGCACCGCGCCGGGCTGCACAGGGTATGTTAAATAATTCACCTGATGGCCTGTATAAATCTTCACTGTGGACTGGCCACAGAGACGTGTGCTGGGTTTACAACAATCCACTGTGATTCCTGCTCCAAATGCATCCATTGTTGATACGGGCATGACGCTGGAACCGTTTGTTGTCGTTTTATTCTTATTTTAGCTATATTAGTTCATCAGTGCCTCTGTGTTTGATTCTTTATATTAAGATTCTTCATATCATAAATCATACAATCTGACCCCCCCCCTACGTTAACGCAGTGGGTCCTGCACAATGCGAGCAGTCTGCAGGATTCACTGGTGAGGCTGCGTTACTGTGTCGGTAAGAAGAGAAGTGAGTGGGTGAAGCAGAGAGACGAAATCTGGGTGAGAAGGGGGAGGACCACAGAGTAGGCCGAAGCCACGTGCTGCAGAAATGTGACTGAAAAGGAAAGGTAGAGATGAGCCGATATGTGGGTGTAAAGAAAAGAGAAAGCAAAAACAGGAAAAGAGAAAGTTGCTGTAAATCTGTTCACTGTCAGATTGTGATTAATTAATGATGGGCCATTAGGAAAAATCATTGCGCATTATGTTGCATGTTGGTTATTTTTAACGGAAAATAGCCAGAAAGAAAGTGCAATATCCTTTAATGCAACTTTAATCTAAACTTAAAATGCAGTTGAACAAAATATAGAGCTCCATAATGCATTGCATTGCATTGTTGTGCTGTCAACACGTTGAAATATGAGTTTCATTTCAATTATGCAAATATAAATCATCGGTTCTCTTTTATCTCCGTCCTGTGTTGCCTCTCTGATGTGTTGCTGCTTCAGGACTACGGACGGGTTCCCCTGGGATACGAGGATCTGTTTCGACGGAAGCAGGAACACTGGACTCACATCCACCACCACCACCACCACAATCCCAACAGACCCTCCCAGTCATCCCCCATCTTCACCGCTGATTTTGGAGCGGAGGTAAAATCCCAAAAGACCTCGGAAAAAAATGCATTTGATGAGTACGTAATGTGTTTCATGCACAAAACGATTCCCAAATGCGTGAGCGAGGGTGACCGCTGTCTTGGTCAAATATATGTACACTTCACTCAATTAAACGTGGTTGTGTTTAGCTTCTGTCACAGAAAGCGTACGCTTGCTGCTCCCCCCCCCCCCCCCCCCCCCCAATGCTACTTAAGAGGGAGGTGGTTGCCTAGCAACTGTGGAGGCAGATATCATAGCAATGCACGGTCCTGGCGTGTGTGTGTGGGTGTGTGTGCGTCTGTGAGAGAGCGGAGACTTCGCCGAGCAGTGACTCAGGCATTCGCCTGAACAAAGCTTTGTTTTACAGCTTTTTTTTTTTTTTTTTTTGCCGTAAAATGGAGCAGTTAATAAACCTAACACAGCTTTTCAAATGTCAGCTCAAATTAGCTTATTTAAATGGAGTGAAATCACAAGTCGAGTGGTCTCTGGTTGCTCGAAGGGGAAAAAAAAAGTTATTTGAACGTCGGTATTCATCTTAAATCTAATACAAATCATTGTGTGCTGCAGTTCTTTTCTCTTGTTTAGTTTCGCTTTAAAGTGCCCAACATTATTTAAAACTAGAAAAGAGAAAAACTTCCTCACATCAGAGTTTAGTAGATTGCGAATTGAAGGAAGTCTGCAAGAATAAATGTATTAGTTTTATTCCGTGTTTTTACACCGGTTCTGCTTTGTGAGACTTTTGTCTCCCCCCATCTGAAAGCAGGAGCAATTACACTTTTTAAAATAGAAATACAGAGACATTTCAAGACTTCTTAGATCATTTCTATCAGTTTAGATATACAGCACCTGTCAAAGGCGTTCATACTTCTCAAACTTTACATCATTTTTTCACGTAAAGACCACAAACTACAACAAATTTTACAGCTGTCTTATCTAACAGGCCAGTTCAAAGTAGATCATAATTGTAAAGTGGGAGGAAGACAGTTTATGGTTGTCTTTTACGTTTTTATTTCTTTTTTTTCTTTCTTTTTTTTTTTTACAAATAAAGATCTGAAAATTGCTTTGTGCTCTTGTATATTAGCCTCGAGTGAATACTTTTTAACACTTGTTCACAGTAATTACCGCTGCAAGTCTTTTGGGCTATGTCTCCACCAGATTTGCCATCTACGCTGTGAAATATTTGCCCTTTTCTGCTTAGCAAATTAGCACAAATCAGATTGGATGGGAATTATCTGTGAACATCAACTTTAAGCAGCTATATCTAAAAACAGACCTTGGCTAGAAGAAACTTTATAAATAAAACGTTGTTGTTGAGATGGGAGCTTTATATTTTCCCTCCAGTAACTGAAAAGACGAGTCTATGTTTCTCATGAACCCAAAGCAGAATGATAATAACACTATATGATTATTTATTTATCACAAGTCACACAGGTCTCACTATTTCATCACAATTATCCCGTATTTTCCTAAATATCATGCAGCTCTATTCTGTATGTTTATTAACTGTGCAGTTACCGTGCGTTTAAGTTGCATTGGATAAAATAGCTGAGCAAAATGTGTAACTCTGTCCATAAAATGTGACTGTTTTCCTGCTTTGGTAGTTCCCCCCAAACAGGAAGTTATTTGGCCCTCAGGCAATCCTGTTAGAAGCAGATATAATTATTTTACAAATCAAAGCTAACCAAGTGAAACCGTGTCAGTCCTCTCTGTCAAGGGGATATTTTTAAAAAGTGTTTTTTTTTTTTTTAGCTTTGCAAACGTTTCTTCCATGGCTTTGAGATCGTTGTTGTTGTTTTTTTTTCCTGTAATCCTTGAAGTCTTTGAAGTACGAACATTTGCAAACCTCTTTGGTTTTATTTGTGGATGAGGCTTGTCCTCTTGTTGAATGAATAAAAGTATATGTGATGTTCTTTTCTCTCTCTCTCTCTCCCCTATAGCATGTGGAAAGCGGTGGAGGTCCGTGCATGGGATGCAGGTTCAGGGGCGAGGAGAGTTTGACGCGTTACTCTCCGTGGTCCTGCGGTACCGCCGGGCCCAGCCTCAGCCCCTTTGAGCCTGAACCACTCAAACCCGCCCAAGCTCACTCTCATTCCCACTCGGAGCGTCCGGTTAGATTTTACTTCACATTACGGAAAGCTGATGCAATGCATCCAACTAAAATCTACACTTGAACACTGACTTGTGAGATTTTTTTTTCCTGTGTTTGTTTGTGCAGGAGCTAGACTGTGGCGAGGGGGGACAGGGCGTTGTTAGCGGCGCCGAGAAGCGATGGCTGCACTCGTTGGATCACTACCGACGTCTGAAAGACGAAGATCCGATTATTCCCTTCAGTGAGGCGCCTATCATCTCCAAGTGGGGTGCCATCTCCAGGGCGTCCCGCACAGGCTACCATACCACCGACCCTGTCCAGGCTACGGCCTGCCAGGGCAGCGCCAGCACCACAGCGATAAACTTCAAAGGTGGGGAGAGTTATCAAAAGAAAACGATTTGGTTTATCTCTTTATTATGTGATTAAGTGTTGCGTTTATCTGGGTAAATAGAGGCTGCCAGTGGTTTTAAGCTGCTTCATGTACTACTGGCTACATATTTTACACATGCAGATTTTATCGGGACATTTCTTCTGATTTCCATTATTTTCCGTTCTTACAGATTACAACCACCACTTTGATCACAGCGACTATCGGTGGCGCTCCAGAGGGTCGGACTCCTCCAGCAACTCCAGTTTCCTTGAAAGGTATGACATCCCCAACATTTCAGCAGTATCGCCAGCTACTCTGCCAGAGAAAACAATATTCTGGATTGGTTTTATGCAAACGTCTCCACACACACACACCCCGAGGCCTAATCTGGGGAAATCAGATCGCGGTCTTGTTTTTGGAATATAAACCCCCTAGTTCAGAGGCAACCTCTGATAAAAAGAACCGTGAGAAGATGGTCACAGGAAGCTAAAGACGGGTTGATATCAGGCTACAGACTGGGATGCACTGTGCCAGCCGCTTGAATGGGACATCAATGCAACGACTGTGCGACTGACTATAGAAACGTCTATGTGGATAACACCAACCCCACCAGAATAGTGAGATACTTCCCCAGTAACCAACCCTGGATCACCAGTAACATAAAGGGACTGCTAAACAAGAAAAAAAAAAAACCTTCAGGGGAGGAATTATAAAGGACTATGCAAACTTAGACGGCAATGAACGCTAAAAGAAGAAGCTGGAGAGCAAGCTCCAGCAAAACAATGCCAGAGATGTGTTTCTTATTCACCTCACTCCTCTTTGGTGTGCATGGTGAACGCTCAATGAGAAAACATAAAGCTAAAGTTTGCATCGAATTGGCAGTGTCCCGATTCTGTACGTAAACTGATTGTAGTTGTTAGTGAGATAAATACCTGGAAAGACTATGCAGTATCAATCAATCAATCAATCAATCAATCAATCAATCAATCAATCAATCAATCAATCAAAATGTATTTAAATGGCACTTTACAACAACCAGCAGGTGTCCAAAGTGCTTAACAAAATGAGTAAAAGCACAACATACAATAGAAAGAGAGAGAACATAGAAAACAATAAAATCTAAAAGGTTACAAAGAAACAAAAGAATGAAATTGTCAGACCACTGCTACGTATTAAAAGCCAGCCTGAGCCAGGCCAAGCTGTAGCAGTTACAAAAGAAGGGACATCCAGCGTGGAAAACAAGTTTCTGTGCAAGTTGTAATGACTTACTGAACAAGGGAGCAACCAAACGGGCTCACTAACTGACTATACTGACGCCAAACGGGTTCTTCCTAAAAACTTACCAAAGGAAAGAATACTTTTTGTGGGGGAGGGTGAAAATTGATAATGTTTGTTCATTATTTCACCTTAGTGAGCATCTTTGTCCGTCTGAGCTGAATGGCCGACGATCTTCAATAAGCAGCGGGGAGAAAATTGCGTCGGACCACCTGCAAGCCCATCAGACAACCTTCAGCCGGGATCAGAACCGAGCGGAAAGTGAATCCGAAACGGATCGAGACATCGAGCTGGAACTGCGAGCACTGGACATGGAAGATTCAGAGCACCACGGGCTCAAGTCTCAGGTTAGTTTGGCTATTTAGTCTGATGGAAATTAGCCTATTACCTAGAGCTCGGACATAGTGCTAAAATAATTTACCTGCAAACCCACGGCAGTCCACCTAAACTGATAGGCTAGAATAGTAGTCAAAGAAGCTATAGTAACTCTGGGGGAGCTGCCGAGATCCACAGCTCAGGTTTACGAATCTATCTACAGGTCAGTTATTAATCACGCACTCCACAAATGCAACCTTTATGGAGGAGTGCCAGGAAGATTTCCCACCAGAAAATAGCCGAGACGTTTGCAAGTCAAATAGAAGAGACATGTGGCTGACACGTAAACTGTTATCAGTGATAGAAAACTAACACTGTAAATTATTCTGAACACAACCCCACCCTGAGCCCCCCCATAAACAAAAATGCAGAAAACTACATAAAACCCAGAACGTCAGTCAGTGACAAATGCTGTAACCGTAGACTCTAATGTTTATTGGAATATCAGAAATGTCTTATCACTTTTATTGAATAAAGTTATATCACAAAATATATTGATATTGAATTATTGTCCACCCCTAGTTTGGATCGAGGCAAAAAAAATGACGTTGAAATAGTGTGAATACTTTTTGAAGTATTGTTTATAACGTGATCAATGTATGTTATTTTTTTTTTAAGTGAAATTGAAATGAAATCTTTGCCGTCTTTGCCTCTTAGGACTGTTTAGATCTGTCCAGCCCTCAGTCTCAGGATGCCTCCCACCTCCTCCCGCCTCCCTGCTCATCTCCTCTCTGCTCCTCCCCTGTAGAGGAGCACACCCAGTCAGAAAGTCTCCTGACAGAGAAAATGGATGCTCTCCATCTAAAAAAGATGGCCTTCAGGTAAAATACCCACAGCGCTGCTCTCCAGGGACATACTAGAATAACGAGGAAATGACCTACAGTCGGCCTAAAGCTGTTTTAATCCTTCTCCTCCCTTCTTTTGTTCAATTGTGCATTTTATTTGTAATTTTTTTTTTGGCTTTCTAGGAAATCTCTATCCCCTTTAGGGCTGGGACCAGGAGGTCTGGGCATCAGGAAGCTTGTACTACGAACCGGACCTTCTCAGCTGGGCGACGCCTCCCCCAGGGCTCATCCCGAAACGCCTGGGACGGAGATGCTGCTCAATTGAAGCTGAAGGAACACTCGATGTGACCTGAATGAAACTGGAGCTGAATCCCTTCTTCTCAAACCGCCACCTTCAACAACAGAGAATCTTTTTATTTTTTTTCACCCATTCGAAAAAGGTGAAGGTGTCGTTTGGCATCTAACCAATCACCTTAGAGAACCTTCAACAGGCCTTTGACATCCAGTGAATTAAGTGGCTGAAGACGATTGTCTTCCAGAGCTCCACTTGCGTACTAAGATACTTCATTGATTTACAGAATATCCAACAACGCATCGTTTTTCTTAGCACATTTCTCAATGTGTGGTTGCTTTTTTTTTTTTTAGTGTGTGCCTTTTGAAGAATTACTTCCTGTAAAAGCAGACATCCATGAGTATTTAAGATCTGTATAGCTGCCTGCAGGATTATTTATTCTCTTTTTTTAAATCTTGAAACGTCGTTCAGTTATTTTCTGCCTTTTATTTCTCTGTATTTTCCGTAATATCTTGTGTTTGCTCTGTATGGGCAGCTTCGAGTGGGTCACAGCTTTATGGCATTTGTAAAAGTGGAACATTTTGCGATGTCATTTTTTTTTTTCACATCTTTAGGGTGTATGTTTTTGTTCCCACACTATGCCTTATTTCAGAGAAAGGGATAGAGAAACATTCAGATATGTGCTGCCAGACTGACCACTTCAGGTGATCCTGACTGATCTATAACAATTAGAAAACCAGTTTTATTTCCCTTTGAGATCAATAAAAGGTAACTGAGCAAATAGAAAACACTTAAACTCTTATCTCAGCATACAAATCTGCAGAAAGGGGTTTTCTTTATCAGTTTCCGCTTACTCAAAGTATCCGATTCAGCTCAGCAACCAGTGTGTCATTACATCTGTAGTTTTTAGCCTGCGGGTTTGAGAGAATAGACATAACTCTCTGACTCCTTTGAAAATTAGTGGTTGGACTTCAACAAGAACTTGAACGACCGTTTGGCGGAAATGGAGATTTAAAATAATATAAACCCTTTTTATGAATCAGAAGTCCTTTTGTATGGACCTCTGACTGTCCTAGGACACGGTCCCCGTCGTAAACCCTATTTGCATTTTGTCTTGGATGATTTTAAGTCTCGTAAGTTCTTTTAAAGCCTGCTTATTTATTTTTATTCATAGTAGACATTCTTTATTATACTTTATTTTGTTGTTTAGCATTTCTGCATTCGTGAACAAAGGAATTGGTTTGTTTTCGGAGCACAAATTATGTTTTTAAGTACCTATTACACAGTCATATGCACAAAGAAAGTGTGTAAAAGTTCCCATTCACACACAGTAGTGTAAAAAAAAAGTGGCCTTTCTTTCCTTGGTTTTGTTCAAATCAAACTCCCTATAAAAGCTTTTGTTTGACTCATAAGATGATTTAAAAAAAATATGGAGTATTTTGTATGCCAGTCCAGTCCTTTATATCTGCTGACTGTATAATAGTCACAATTTGGGCTGGATGTTCAAAGGTGAAGTCACCAAAAAAGGGAAATAACCTGTTGTTTATTCAAGCTAATTCACTGTTTAACTTTTCAAAAACCTTTGGATTATTATTTTTTCATTTGTTTTAGCAACGCTAACTTCTGTGAAGTTGTATGTTGAGATATTTTTGTATTGGGATCTTTCTTTCTTGTGTTTGCTCTCTTGTCGATTGCTGGCCTTGAGGTCAGTTCTCTGTGATCCGCTACACTGGAGTTAATGGATCATTTTCAAACACCAGGACTCCCTCAAGTTTGTTTCAGTCATTTTGGATGAGAATTTAGTGAAATCATGCTAGAAACCTTTCAGGCTTTGGTGGTAATTTCCTCTTAATTTTATTCACATTTACAGTGCGGGGTCAGACGTTTACATACAGTTCACTCTTAACTCACAGATTTACTCTTATTGATGCAGTTCAAGAGTTTGTTTTGATGCCGATTCATCTAAAAAACATTAAGGAGTCATAAAACAACAATTTGGTGCATATGTTTACATATAGTTCAGATTTTTCCAAAACCACACAAGTTCAAAATGGCTTGGACGATACATTTCCCTTAGCAAGTTGTCAGTCAGGTCTGGGTATAACCGCTGTCTATTTGGCCTTTTTTAAATTATTTTTCTGGGTTTTATATGGCGGTAGTGGCTCATTTTTTACAAAGTAGGCTGACAGGAAAGGGGGTTTGAGAGAGGGGGGGGGAGACATGCGGTAAAGGGCCTCAGGCCAGAAACTAAGGACTAAGGTCTCTGTATATGGGTCGTGCTCACTACCCCTGCGCTATCAGAGCACGCCATTTGGCCTTTCTCATAAGAAAATGTGGAGTTAATTTTGAATTTGCTGGTTTTTAGGCACTGACTCAGCCCAGAAGCTTAATATCAGCCGGCTCTATCCATTTCAAAACCAGCTTTAATGCACGTTTAGGATTAGTATATCCTGTGTCTCAAGCTTCGCTCACCTGACTCAAAATGTTAGCTCAGACAAACAGAAATCGAATAGGTTGTTCCAGAACCATCAAGACATTTTAGATTAACATAGACTGAGCGGCTGCTGACCAAGCATGCCATCCGTCAAACATGGTGGTGGCAGGATTATGCTAAGGGTCTGTTTTGATGTGTCACACAAAGGGGTTAAAATGATGATTCCTGATTTTTTTTCTCCAACTCATTACAAATCAGGAAGTTGGACAAAATTGTTTCAGCAGGACCATGATCCCAAACACTCGTCAGAGCTTCAAGCGGTTCTGCGATGGATATAGCAGGCTAACGTTTAAACCCTACTAACAGTTTGTGGACTTTGCTTGAAAAGCCAAACCACTGGCAGGAAACCGAGCATTTTATATGAGCTTATTCATTTCTGATAAGAACAGTTGTCACCTTTCCAGCTGGAGTTAAGCCAAGACCTTGTTATCGTCTAGAAAAAGAGTGTGTTGGCGCCCTTATATTAGCGGGTGTGTTTATAGTTGAGCCTAACTAGAATTTTAAACCTCTTTCACTCAGAGAGAATCTTAAATGAATACAAACTTTTGTCTGTATTTTTTTTTTTTTTTTTAACTCATCAAAGTTTAAGAAATGCTTAATTAAAACCCCAAAATCAATGACGTTTATGCCGATGATGAATTTTGATGTTGCGACTGACACTTTAGGTGCACTTGCGCCGTGTTTATTAAGTTTTAAAATGAAGGCCAGGAGACCGGGTTTTTTTTTTCTCCCCCCTCTTCTGTCATGGTTACTTTACCAAACAGTTTCCTTTTTGAACTTTGCCTCGTGCGGTTAATTGCTGACCGCGAAAGACGAGGGCTGGCGCAGACGACCTAGCTGCGCCATTTTAAACAAGCTCGGCTAGCTGCTGCGGCCCCTCAGCTTCTGTTTACAACTTCTCCTTTGAAGTCACGTAACGTTAAGTGCCATGTTGTGTATAGTACAATCAGTCCCTGCAATCCTCTGACGGCTCGTCGTAACTCCTTACACAGAAACTGTGTGAGGAGCCTCGGTGACACGGCCCTCTCGTGGTTCTGCTGTGAGCCGTCGGAGGAGATTTGAACCTTCATCTATGCGTCACTCAGGGAGTCCTTCAGTTGGCTTTTTCTACAGGCGCGTGATTGATCCTTTCACCCAAAGCTTATTTTTGGTAATGAAGTGTTAATGATGTTAGTAGCAATGTTTACTTTGCTGGCGTTTTCCTTTTTTTTTTTTTTTCCCCCACCTCTCAGTATCAATATTAGCTCTGCTCTGAGTGTCACGAAAAAAAAAGGGCTGGGCACATATTGGACTGTTTGTGAAGGAGTTCTCATGAGTTTTCAGTCAAAGTGTTTGTTTATGAAGTATCCATGGAGCCCTGCGTCCCGCGACATGCATGCTACACGGCCCCTCTTGTGATTGCAGGGGAGCACCGATGATTCTGTAGTTGTGATACAACACACCCGGCGCTGTTAAGAGTTCTGCACATGCCCACTGTGTGGCCACGTCAAGTGCTGAAGTTGGCTTGCAGCGTCTTTTATTTGCTTGCTCGGAAAATTTTAATATCTGCGACTTGATTATTATTCTTGATATTATAACCACATTTGGTTGTTGTGTTATTTTCCCCCTTCTTGATATGTTTTGAAGTTTGCTCATTTTGGTTAAATGTATGGATTTCCCGTAACGTTTTTCTAAAATCAGACAAAGCGTCTGAATATTCTAGATTATAGGGGTGGGGTGGGGGGGAGACAAAAATCTTGTTCGTTGATTGTGAAACATGATGAACTAATGTTTTAAGTATTCATGTCTGTATTAGACATTTTATTTGCAAAATCTATTGTTCGATTGAAATGTAAATGAATTTTTTAAGAGATGGTACACATCCGTCATTGTACACAGTCTGGCACCATCATTAGATGGACTTGTAGTGTTGACGCTCATTTCTACAGCCTGTGAAAATCAGATCTATTTAAATGTTCCAAAAACCTTGGGGCAGTTGTGTAATGTCTCGAAAACCGGGAAGATCCGAAGAGCCGATCCTTCTGAGACGGAACCTCTTAAAGTGTCCCAAAAATGAATAATACTGTTATGTATTCCATTTATTTCCTCGGAAATATCGCATTGTGAAAGGTTTCCCTTTTACTTACTGTATTTGTAATGCAGACCTTGAGTGAAGTCTAATCCTCTGGTGGTGATGATGATTTATGTGCTATTAATAATAGATGGAGCAGTCCGCGTATTGTTTTACTGACTGATTGATTATTCGGCGTGTTTTCTGCCTTGTTCAGCAGCATTGCACTGACCTACAGAGAGACTGGCTGAGCAGGAAAGCACTCCTGTGTTGCACTGAGAGACTGGGTTATAATAAGGAGCATTAGCGTATATGAAACTGCATGCTTTAATAAACTGAGAGCTGTTAGACGCTTGTGTGTGTCTGTATTGGTTTTATTCTGGCCTTTTAAAAGTGGACATTTTATACAACAGGAGTAATTGATACGTTTTCTTAAGGGAGTGCCCTCATGAATGACCTTTTTCTTACTTTGTTATGATTTACAGGTTAAAATAAAAAGATGGACTTTTTACACTAGTCTTAAACCTGACTGTATGTTTTGCAGGAGAAGTTTAATGCAAGAAGACTTCATCAAGTGAATGTCAAGAAAATTAAAACCAGAAACTTCTGTGACATCATGCCGAGCATTCATACAGTTTTTTGCACACCCATTGAAGGTGTAAGAAAAGATTTAAAAATATACAGTTCTACATACATACCATTAATATGCCAGCAATATTAGTGATGCCGGTAAAAAACCTTTCAGTCCTTCCATCCTAACAAAACCTACTATAGAGACTTGTACTTCCGTCAGCTGAGACTAAAATTAGCTTTTTCTAAGCAAGTGGTCCTGTGTAAAAAACACACCTTTGTTCATTGTTTAGTACTCAAAATGTCATGCTGTGGGCTTGTTTCTCTTGAAAAAGCTAGATGAACCCTGTTAGAGTGCAGGGCATCAAGAAATATTTGACGTTTTAGATAGAAATCTGGGGAGCTCTATTAGCAAATTGACAATTGATTGTCAATGGTTCTCTGGCAGAATAATGATCCAAAACTCGTTGCCAAATTCACACAGAAAGGCTGGATCTTATGACGACCAGTGGGGGGCGCTAAAGAGAGGACCAAGTACTCTGCAGGAACTCAAGAGACTACTCAAAGGGGAATAGTCAAAGGTCTGTATCTGTTTAACCTTCTGAAAATACTTAGACTAAATGCTGCTCTATTGGCAAAAAGAGGTTGCACAACACAACGTAATGTAGAAATTATAGTGGCACTAGTTATTTAAAATATGTTTTTTCATTCACATAAGATTATTTCACCCACTGAAGGTCAGACTTTTTGCCCATTTTGTCAGTGTGAGGTTATTTTACTGCCATAAAATAGTAATTTATTCTAAGGTTTTTAGCACATCTTTAGAGGAGGATGACAACAAATTTGTCCACATCTGTATTGAGCAGTGATAATATACACCTCTTAAAAAATTTGAAAGAACACACATCTGTTCTAATCCACACTGATATAAGATGAACAAACGTATGCCACATCATTTGATGAAAGTGATCAACCCACAGAGGGCTTCATTCGAAGTCACAGAGAAAGTGAAACAGAAAAACTGATGCGGTCGGCTGGGCCAGTTTGCTGAAAATGTTATTTCAGTAACTCAAAATGGAACTCAATAATTAGTATGGCCCCCACATGCTTGTATATGCATGCCTGACAACATAGGAGCACGCTCCTTTTCAGATGATGAATGGTGTCCTGAGGTATCTACTCCAAGATCCTTTCTTTCTCCTGGAATCTCCTCCATGCCCTTCAAACTGTGGTGGGAGACACCTTGTAAACCTTCTAGCAATGGCACGTACTAATGTGCAAAACTATTGAAAAGCAGTCAAAAATAAATTAAGGAGGGTAAAAAAAGTATCTGGCCTTCATCTGCAAAACCATTCGTGTTTTTGGGGGGTTGTCTCATCGTTGCCCCTTTAGTGCCCCTGTTGTTGATTTCACCATTACCAGAACAGCTGGCACTGATTAACAACCCCCTCTGCTACTGACCTGACCAGATCAATGTTGTATAAGTTTAACTGACAGGACATTATTCTTTGATTGAAAAGTGTGTTAACTGCATGTTTTGTTTAGTATTATCAGCCAAAGCCAGACCTGATTACCATCGGATCTGTAAAATCAAGTATTTACTTACGTTGTAAGTGTCCAACAGTATGAGACAGGCTCAAATATTTTAAAAAGCAACTCATTTAGTCCTGATTTTAAGACATTCAACAAGAAATGATAAATTAATTCTATATTTCTTTAAACATTTGCTGGTTCTGGAAATGATGGATCCATTCACTCTGCTCTATACCACAGCCATCGGTTTAGGACCTTTAAGGCCAAAGGGCATTTGGGTTGCAATGATTCAAAGCACTTAGGCATATCCACCTCTTAATGTCTGAAAAGACAAAACAAAATAGAGCTTTCCAGTTAAAATCCAGACTTAATCCGGTTGAGATGGTGTGGCCTGACCCCAAACAGGCTGTTTATTGTTTTGAAAAAACTTCCAATCAGCTAAATTTAAACAATTCTGGAAAAAAAGAGTGGCCCAAACTTCATGTATAGCAATTTAAAAGATTCATTTCCAATAACTGGGCACGCTTGAAGTCAGTTGTTCCAGCTAAGGTTGACACAACTGGTTCTGATAGGGAGTGAATACTGGTTTGGATGACTTGTTTTTCAAAACATGAAATCATCATCTAAACAATTTCCTGTGTATGAATATGTGTCTGGTATTAAATCGTGTTGAATGTTCTTAGCGAAATAGAAAATTCTATAATCGGACACTTTTTTCACTCCTCTGTACACACAGGGCAGACAGAGATGAGATCATGTAAAGGAGGAGCAATTACAGGAGCATATTGTTTTCTCTGAAGATATTAACTTAAAACTTGAAAAAAAAAATGCTTTGAAAATAAAGGGACACCTAAAAAAAAATCACAACAGTTCCTACTAAGCTTTGAAAAGTTTGGAGAATATTTGATATCATGGATTTTTAGTGAAGACGAGTAGGAAAAACTAAAAACTTTCCATACGTGATGGAACATAACAGACTCATCCAAGTGAAGGAAACCCAATAAGATACAAAGAAAATCCAAATATAACAGAACTTAACTGCTAGACTAAGTCTTCCTGATAAACCTTTTTAAGTATTGATAAACAGATCAATTCATCACATGACGTCAGTTTATTTATTATTTATGAATGGAAGACATGTTTTCTCAGTGTTCAGATGCTTGACAGCAGGAACATTTTCCAGCATATAATAATAATAATCTAAAGATTATTATTCACATAGCTACACGAGAGATTCTTTATTGACCAGAAATTTTCATTTAAGTCATCTGACATAGGTGTGGTAAAAACAATCCCCTCTGCATAACACATAACAGGAAAGTAACACAATACTTCCAGTTTAAGGCAAAAGCAACAAATGTTTATAAAGAATGACAACATATCTCCCCCTAAAAATTTATTCAACAGTAATCTATTTCTGGAATCTGTCTGTGAGGTTGCCACTAATTAATTAAAAAAAAGTTCCCTCTCCTGTCACTTGAGTGTAATATGTTTACTGGAAGAATGTTGTACAGAATTAAACTTCCTCCACGTCTCACCAAACAACAAGCTCCTTACCGGCTGGACAGGAACGGCCAGCATGAACACAACTCAAGGTGAACGGGGTGTGAACAAACAGCACCGTGTTGTGATTTGGCGACAGCGGAAAAAATAGAGGCTGTTTCACTTTACCATCTAACGACAACTGAATAAATCCTATATGCAAGTTATTCCTTCTTTTTTTTTTTTTAAATGTTCAACAATACAATGTAAAAGGGCAACAAGGCAACTTGTGAGGAAAAAACTGTATACAATGCAGTTCAGCTTAACTCAGCAATGTGACATTTGTGCTGGGCTGCACTTTAAATACACTATGAAAAATCTGAAATTCCCTGTAACACATATAGAACTTGAAATAATACCCCAAGTCTTTTGACTTTGGGGTAAGTCACTTTTTACATCCAATGTATTTCAAAGAGATAGAATCTTACAACCTAAGCCGCTCTAACTATAGGCTTTATCAAAAAATAAAAGGTTTTGAGCCTGATCTTCAAGGTAGACAGGGTGTCTGCCTCTCAAACTAAAACCGGTAGCTGGTTCCAAAGGAGAGGAGTCGGGAAAAACAAAAGATCTGCCTCCCGTTCTACTTTTAGAAACTCTTGGAGCTGCTAGTAAACATGCAGTATGAAGGCAAAGGGTTCCGTTAAGAATACGTGGAACAACCAGATCTCTGTTGCGTGATGCAGCTTGCCTATTAAGGGAGAAGGAGAATTTTAAATTATGTTTTGGATTTAACTGGGAGCCAATGAAGGGAATCTAAAACAGAAGAAACAGGAACTTTCTTTTTGATGTTCATCCAAACTCTTGTTGCAATATTTTGAAGGCTTTTAACTGTATAATGTGGACTTCCTGATGGGTAAAGAAAACAACAGTCAAACATTGAAGTAATATTTGCATGGACTAGTTTTTTAGTGTCACCCTTGGACATTATATTCGTAAATGTTGGCAATATTTTGTGTCTACTATGGTGAGATGCACCTTTTCACCAATGAACGCCACGTGCAGTTTAGAGATAAATACGGTAATTAATTATCACGACGCTTTGAAAAATATATTCCCTATTAAAGACGTTTTAATATCAATACGACCCAAATGGAGTTTGCTTATAAACCCACGAAGCCAGCTAGCTCCAGGTCACCGAGGCCAACGCCTCACCTCACTTGGCTCAGCAGCACTCTCTCCTCTGAGCGAGGAGCGCCATCATGCGCATGCGCAGTGTAAGACGTCAGCGGGTTGGTTGGGCTTGTGTTTACAGCTCTCCTGGATGCTGCTCGCCGCCGATGTTCCTGGGAAAGTGCAATGCCGTGCCAAACGCCAATGGAATAAAAGGGCCCGCGGAGACAGAGGTGAGCGGCTAGGCGCCTGCACACGCGTGTTAGCTGCAAAGCCAGGAGCGACTGTCACTTTCGTTGTGGAGACAAGCGCCTCTTTGTTGCTGCGAACTGCCTGGGTAGCTTTGCTAGCAGGCGTTAGCTTAGCAGCCATAATAAAGTAGTGGCCTGTGAGGCTGTGGCCAACGCCAGCAAGTCAGCTGGGTTTATTCAGAGGATTTTTTTTTCTAAAAAAAACAAACAAACAAACAAACAAACAAACAGTTTACTTTAGTTACGTAAGGGTGACGGAATATCGTTTCCCAATGGTAAATGTGTAGTTAAGCGCTTCAGTCATCGATTTCTGTTGTTGCTATCTTAGCTAACGTTAAGCAGATAGGTGATGGCTAACAACACAGGGGCGATAAGTTAACATCAGAGCAAGCAAGGTTCACCCAATGTTATCAAGCAAAAAAGCTACCTTTTATTTTTTTAAAGACTTCATGAGGTATTCCTGGTTGTATTGATTAACTTTCAAGATATATATTTGATGTGTTGCAGGGTCTAGGGTTATTCAGGGTTAATAGGTTTTAAGGAATCCAAAAAACAGTTATTAAATATCCATTTACTCCTTGCTGAGGGGCGTTTGATTATTATTCTATCTAAATATTTTTAAGCAGCAAAGCTTTCAAAGCGTTAAAAAGTACTGTGCTCATAACCAGACTCCAAAATCTGCCCTTTAAAAAAAAATAAAAAAATGCAAAGCTCCTTTTTCCAGGCAGGATCTACTAGCAGAGCACCAATCAGAGAGTTTGCAACCAATTTCCGCTGGCCTGTCCATACTGAACTCAACCTGATTCCTAGTTCTCTTTAAGAGTGTCGGTAAGGGCTCCACAAATGTTTTCTAGCTTCTTGTCATGTTAAAAATTGAGCTGTCCTAACAATGAGATGTTTATTGTAAAATAAAACTATGATTTCTCCAAAAAAATCTCCCCAAGTTAGAGACCGGCCTCTATGTTACTGTAAATGTATGATTACATGTTGATATCAACAAATCAGAAGTCAGTTAATTTTAATAATTCAATTTAAAGCAAAATACATATTACCGTGTATAGGGTCATTGTACATAGCGGTATACGTACAGCTAATAAAAACACATCAAAGTTCAGTTTTTCAGAAAAAAATATGATGTGTAAGAGATCAATTAAAAATTGATTACAGAAGTGTAATGTGTGACATACAAAATCACCGGGAACACAAGGATCATTGCAACAGAAGCTGGCCATTTACAAAAGGCTGCATCCAGTCATATTAATGGAAAGTTCAGGGGAAAGAACTAATTTAATATGCTGTGTCGCAATATAATCATATATTTCTCTAGAAAATCATGTCAGACTGATTTCAGTTTAAATACCTAGTTGATTCGGAAAATAGCTAACTGACCCTTTTACCGCAGTAACAATTTCCACACTAGGAGTGTTTTGTCATCAGTATGGCCTGGTGGTGCGTAGGTATGCTGCGTCCACTGAGCAGCAAAAGATTATACTTTAGGTGCCGATCCGTGGGAGACAAGCCGATATCTCTGTGTGTCTCTGTTTCTCCTTAATGTAGCTTCAATCATAGCTAAGACTTTTATAGGACTAAATCTTGCCACGTTTCGGTTGACTAAATTAGTCGTAGGTTTAGATGATTCACATGAATTAATCTAAGAATTTATTTTTCAAGGCACCTGTTGGAAAATATGTTGCATTGAGCTTTAGGATTGTCTTCATCCTGATGTTTCTGGAAGGTTGTGGTGTTTCTGAACGTTATTGTTACTCCACATGCTTTGCAAAACATTTTTTCAGTTTTGTCATTTTCCCTCTTTCATGTCAATAACGACCAAAAATGAGATGTTTCTGGATTTAGGAGCAAAAAATGTCAGCAAACCTTTCTTGCATTCACAGATGGTAATTGATGAAAACTATGTGAAGATTTATGTGGTCACTAACACTGAGACTACTACATGGTTAGAGAGACGGTCGTGAATGGCTCCAAACAGGCTTGCTTTGGGGACGGCTTCATATCTGCCACTCATTTTGAAACTTGACTGGGATGAAGAAGCATTGGTTGAATTGGCTTCATCTGTTGGATGAATGCATTTAATCTGAGGAAGTACTCCCACTCAGCCAATCACACAAACATAATCACAGTTTATTTTAAAGAAATCGGCCAAAATGATATTGTAATAACACTTTGTTTTCCTCTTACCTTTAAAATACTTTGTTTGTGTACATTTTCTGCTCATGCCACAGTTTTAAACTAACATAATTCTGATTTCAGCATTAGAGCAGCTTTTTTTTCTCTATCATGTTGAGTCAGTAGGACGGTTAAAGTCAACCCGATAAGTGGTTTGCGAGGAGTTTCTCTGCACATTTCTCTCTCATAAAGCTGGTCGTTACTTAGTCAGCTTTTTTTTTTCTGGTCTATATCCTGAAAGGCAGCTGTTCTAAACTTTTATTGCTGATGACACATTCACTAACCACCGAAATAACAAATCCCTGTTTTGTTTCTGCGCAAACATCTGTTGTGTATTGCCGTCAATAATCCGTGTTTCACCGAGACCCAGAACGCAGTCACTCACTTAGTTTAATAGATAATTACCGCTCCTCTCCGTTGCGAGAGTTTTAATTGCCGAGTACTTTGTCTCGGTTGAATAACAAAGCCGTATACTTAGCTGTCTCTGCACCAGCCTAACATCCGTTGGACGCGCTCCAGCTCCAGCATCTTGGAACGCGGCCAGACACGGCAGTCGTCGTTCTCGTCTGCAGCCTCGGTGCGCTTGGCGTCACCTGGTTCCAGTTCTGAATGGAGCGGCCATTAAGCTTGTAGCCGGATTTCTGCAGAGAAGAATGGTTCGTTTTGGATGTTATTACTTGGTGGTAAAAATGCAATTAGAAATTAGAAAATAATAATAATAATAATAAACTATAGAGGATGATACATATAAACTAGATATGTGCAATATTAGTATGTGAAAATGTAATTGCAATAGGCTTCTTGATTGCAAGATTTGTTATGATATTTCACATGCCATGTTTTCGAGCTTTCCAGACCAAAAGTATTTTTGGCACATTCCATGGACTTTTTTTGTTCTTGATTCTCACAGCTGGTGTAAAGCGTTTGAAGAATGTGATGCTAAAGCTCACAGAGGATGATAGGACCGTGCTCACTCTTTTTAAAAAAAGCATTTTCTGTCAAAGATTTGGAGTCCTTGGCTGCTGAGCCGATTGATAATTGGATTTGCCATAATGGAGGTGCTAGAATACACAGGGTGTTTAACACACATCCCCATGATGCACATTAGATAAAACATGGCATTACTGACACACAGAGATATCAAAGTCTTCTTTATAAGTGTTTTTTTTTTCATGGTTAGGTATGCGATGTACCTAGTAAACAATAAAACAGGCCGTTTTCCCGATGGTCCTTAGCCAGGTCTGCACCTCCTCCATTTTGCGCTTTTATAGCCACACACCCTGATGAACCTCATACATGGTTTTCCTTTTTTAGCAGATGCAATCACATTTTATATTATGCAAGCCAAATGACACATTGTCTGAATATGTAATGTAATATTTCCCCAAAAACGCCATTTTGTGAAACCGTTGTGGAGCAGTTTGAGTAATTTAAAACCTGCGTGGAAATAGCATCTTACATTTGGTTTCCTCAGTCTGTTGGCTTCTTCCTGTCTCTTTGTTCGAACTCTGATCACTTGACACCTTTGTCCTTGACCAAGGCCTTTATTGATTTTTGTTATCCAGTAGTACTCTCCAGCCTTTGCCACACTGCTCTGAATAGCGCAGCTGTTTTGAGTATTTTAGGGATTATTCTGATTTGTTCTGTTAGCGTAATTAGAGATTCATCAATTGGGCTTTTCCTGACTCACACAGATTTATTTTTGAGGTCTGACCTGCCGACTAAACTTGTGATACGTCCAAGAACTGTAACTCATAAGATGTTCTGCTGGTGTTTTGAGAGTAATTATCAAAAAAAGTGCAGCCATGGCCATTTTCTGCTGTTGCTTAATGACCTATTTTTTTGATAAAGAATTCAAACTCTGAATTCAAACTAAGCCCCTTTATACAACCAACTCTTTAAAAAAAATCAAAACTACAAGTTTTTATAAAAGGAAAAAACATGTCTGAACTCTATGAAGGGGGCGGGGCTTAGTGACGGCACGTTCCTGGGTCTGCATCTGTGATTGGTTGGGAGGATGTAATCACTGTAGCATTAACCTACATGATAAGCTAGAATGCAAAAGGAAGCAAAACTGTTCTTCTATTGAACTTTTTACTGAGACGTTTTTTTTCTATCACACCACATGTCTATTGAACGATATATAAATATGACAGCCTCACACCGAGCTAAGTGGTGAACCTGCTCTGAGGCTGTGCCTTCAGATCAACCATCTGAGGAGGAAGGGAGACCATGAGGAAAGAGATATCTCCCCCAGATGATAAAGACCCCCAACGCCCCAAAAAGGAAAAAAAAAACACAAAAGGCTGTTTAGGAATCTGTTTAGGAAGCTGAGAGGATGCGGACGCTCGGCTTAGCGTGCATCTTCTCTGCGCTCTTTGGACCCAGAAACTGGGGGGTTGTAGCCACTGTCCCCTGTAGGTTATAGGAGAATGCAATGATGGAGTCTCAGGCTGCATATTGGCCAGGAAACATTTGATCGCTCAAAGCGCGTTCCCTTCTATGTCCTCCATTTGCAGGTCTTCCAGCAGTGCCAATGCATCCACCGCGCAGCATTACGCACAAGTGTATTTGACTGTGTGCAGCAATTAAAGCAATTGCTGCACACCTTGTCACAGTTTATCCGTTAATCTCACCCTGGTGATCATCAGAGAGAGGAATGCTGTGCGGACTTTTATTTCAGATTTTAGACGGCTTAAAGGCATTCTTTTATTGATTTGAAGGGTGCTTATGTGTAGTTTTGTGTCACCAGCGCACACATCAATAAATCAGCGGTTTTGAATGCCTATGGTGAAGTCGATCTATGATTAAAGTCTGAGATGAAGTGAAATTCAACGTCTGCAATTCACCACTTTTCCATCTGCGTCTCCGATTTTCCCCCGTCTCCAAAATGAGCGTACGTTGGCGTAAGGTTCGTGCATTTTCCCATGAAGTTTTTCAAAAAATAACAAAATAAATCCAAACTTTTGCGTGGACAGTGACGTACGCAAATTTCAGGCCCCGTTTTGCTTTATGGAGGCGATCCCAGAACCGATCAGAGGAAAATCCCAATTCACATCTTTGGTCAGTTGTTTAAATTATAATTCTATAATATCTAATCATATACTACTCACCCTGCTCAGTTGAAAATTTATTGGAATTTTTTTGATTATGCTATTTTCTAATACCTGTACACTTTTCCCCCCCTTATGTTTACTATTCCCCTTACTGAGTAGTCTCTTATTTGTTTTATATTTTGACCTTTCTACATGCATCCATTTGCATTTCCCTTTGCTGCTGCGCCACCCGAATATCCCATCTGAGGGAATATTCCATAAATGTAATTTATTCTATTTTATATAATTATAATTAGGCGCCTGCCATAGCATTTGCAATGAGGAGGCAGTGCTGTGCGAAGCACAGCACTGCCTCCAATGCAAATGCATGGAGGCACCTATTACTATGCACCTCTAAACGCGTCTCTTTATTAATATTCTTTATTTTTCTTCCTTCACGATTAATGCGGCCCGAACCGTAGCGTGCACCCCCACAATATATACATCAAAACGTCTGGCTCGGTCTCGAGATGTGTGCTACTACGTTTATTGGGGTTTCGAGTTACCATGGCAACAAAATTAGCGAAAAACCACCCCCAAAAAAAACCATAGGAATGAATGGAGTCGGGTAGAAAGAAAGCCTCAAAAAAGCCTCCAAATGACCATTTTCAACGCTGTACTGTGTCGTCATGCTTTCACCTACGAACACCGTTTAACTTCCAGTTTGTAGATATATGTGAGACCTACTCAGAAGTGAAAACGGGATGTAGATATCTCTTATCGTCTCTTCACAGTTACTCCTCAAAGCTCATGTCCAAAAATCAGCGAAATCATCGTTTATAATGAAAGTCAATGACGGAATTCTCCAACCGCTAGAGTGGCCCACTCTAGCTTTTTTTAAAATTTCAAAACTCCAAACAACTTGACCTTACTCGCTCAATTTTCACTCTACGTAGACAAATTATACATCAAAACGTAGGTATTTTTGTCAGGATTCGGGAAATGTAATCCTCATTGGTGTGGCATTTATACATTTTTCGCAAATCACCTCAGACCGACACAAACCCGAAACCTCCCCCATTCATTTCCTATGGAGCGGTTTTGAAAAATGACGTCTAAAAATCCAAAACATCACATGTTTTCGCATCGTCGCTACTCCTAAACCGTTTTATGTACAGACATGAGACTTTCACACATGAATGTCCCAACCCTTCTGGCACTCAGAAAAAAGGAATTTTGTGAATAACTGTTACGGTTTTTCCGCAGGAACAATTTGTTCGGGAGTAGCGAATGTGCAAAATCCTAAAAACGCTTTGGAGCTGCATTTTCCCACATCAACCACTTTTTTACATCGTCGCTGTGTCTACACCGATTTTTGTACAAACATAAAAATGTGCTTCAGGGTCATCAAAAGCCTGCTGATACTCATGGTGAAAGAATTATTTTGATATCTCTTATACTTTTTGAGTTACAGCGATTTGTTCGGGACCCTTTTTAGAGGATTTCTGAAAATTCATAAAAATGCCCTTTAGATCATAATTTTTTACGCCTTTATTAAACTTTTTCTAGCAAAAAACGATAGCATTTCTTCTTCCCCTATCCGTTACGAACTAAACACAGAAAAAATTACGTCTCTACCATTTACGGTTCCGGAGAAATCGTGCGTTGTTCGAGGCAAAGTTCTCCATTATAATCCAATAGGCAGACTTGGACACCAAGTGTCTGCACTTTTTTAGACTGGCCCGCTGCAGCTGTGTCAGTGAGTTTCCATGACGACGGAACTCTGAGGGCCAGTGGGAGACGTTCCATTGAGATAGAATGGCAACTTTCGACGCCAGCTGCAGCGGCTGTGATTAATGTAGAAATCTGAAATTCGCACAGTCACTTCCTCTTAACATTTTAAAATTTTAAAGTGACTTTCAGCCATGTGTCAATTTTCTGTCCCATTTTGGATTTTACATGCTTTCCTATTGGGCCTTTGCTTCAAACAGGACCTGGCATGATAACCAGACACGACCCAATTGGCCAATACAGCACCACCCACATGTGGGAAATGGCACCACTGACCATTTTGGTCAAATGTTGAGTTCTGGGCCCAGATGTGGTGAGGCTGAGTTGCTAAAGGAGGCCAACCTGACCAATGAACTTTGGTCACGTTTGGTGACATTAAGTATTGGCACCCCTATTTGAGGCACTTCCCAGTACAGGATTTGGACCAAACTAACAGAGTACACTCACCCAGTGATACCAAACACAACCATGTTAGCGGCTAACGGTTAGCATGTTGCTAACTGGAAGTAGCTCTAGGAAGGTCTCACCAACTTTTGCTTCACAGAGTCTTTTCTTACTTTAGAGAGAAAGCTCCACAAGAAATTTGGGCTATGTCGCATAAAGCATCTTCAAGCTATGAGGTGTCAAACATCCAATGCTTTTTAATGGGGGATCAAACCCCTTATGGTCCCAATACTGCATGCCCATATATGGAGCTACAGTATAGCTCAGAGGGAGAGTGCAGGCTTACCATGCAAGAGGTAGTGGGATCGATTCCCGGCGTAGGAGACTAAGAGTTTTGTATTATAATCCCCACAGTGTGTATATTAAAACATGTGTGCTGATCCCATGAAGTATTTTTTGTACCACCCGCCATTTTGATTTACCATGGCAACGTTACAAACAACGTTTTTTCTCCCTATTTGAGGCTCATGCCAGTACAGGATTTGGACCAAACTAACAGAGTACACTCACCCAGTGATACCAAACACAACCATGTTAGCGGCTAACGGTTAGCATGTTGCTAACCGGAAGTAGCTATAAGAAGCTTGTACAAACTCCTGCTTGACAGATTTGGTGAATTTTAGGATTTTCTCCCTTTTTAGGCACTTTTCAGTACAGGATTTCAACTAAACTAACAGAGTAACATCACCCGGTGATACTGAACACAGCCATGCTAGCGGCTAACCGTTAGCATGTTGCTAACCGGAAATAGCTTTAGGAAGGTCCTACCAACAGCTGCTTAGCCAGAGTTCTTAAACCTTTACAGACAGAGAGGGCTGTAGATGTCAGTGAGTCTCCATGACAACACTGCTAGCAAGAGGCTCCTAGGAGGTCCATTGACTTAACATGGCACCTTTCAACGGCCGGTGCGAGGGCTGTGAAGACCGTAGGAACCTGAAATTCGCAGTGTTACTTCCTGTTGCTATTTCTGACGGTACGGTACGCACCAAGTGGCAGGCGCCTTGCTAAATTTCTTCAGAAATTTTTCTAGTTGAAAATTATCCTGCTGTAGAAACGCCTGAAAAACAAACAAAAAAAACAGCAAATGTATCATGTCATGTTTCCACATACTATCTCTCCAGAGGTGCTGCAAACATGTTTATCTTTTGGGAATTTCGTCTTTCAGAACAGATTTCTATTTAGTAATCATGTTTGGTTATTGTCAGTGAGAGCGGCCCCATTATAATGGATATAATTGCACCCACATGTACACCAAAGGGCCAGGGTTTCCAGCATTGGTTCTACTTGTACTCTTCCAGAAGTTGCGATACATCACTGCTAATGAAACGTTTGTAAAAAGCCACAAAATGGCCGATTCTGTGCCTTTCACAGTGAAGGAAGCTTTATCTTCTCTGGCTCTTTGAAACCGGGGTGGCTGCTGGACACTTTAGGACGTCTAGAGGCTGAACTAGTGTTTCACATTTACCTTGCATTCCTTTGCTCTCCGTTGCATCTCTGCTAGAGATACAAGGTCATTTTGAAGGGAACTGTGTTGCAGCTCTGAATGCGCTCTGTGTCTCTGCGTGGCGCTGCCTCTCAGGAGGTGCACATAGACCCCATCTGGCAGCCCAGAACAGGCTGTTCAGCCGTGGAGGGGTGGTGAGCGAAGCAAAAGTAACTGCGAGCGGACACGGTTAGTTTCCAGTCCACGTCTTTACGTGTGCTTTGACTTAAAAGTGCTATTTACGGAGATATGTTGTGTTTCTGTTTGAGTACGCCGCTCTACAGAAAGGCCCTTTTTTTGTTGGTCTTTTATTGGAAAAAATCAAATAATTCTCACACTGAGCCACTGCAGATCACTTCCATAACACACTATCATTTATAGGCCAATGAAATGGGGAAAAACTGGTTTAATTTCATACTCCAGGTTGGAGTCTTAAAGAAATTGCTGACTTGACTCCTCTAAAGGCCAGAAGTCAGTAACTTTATTGGGAAACATGGGCTGTTTTCTGTGGACATGAGGCATCTATGAGCCGTCTCCGGAAAAACTCATCTGCAAATAGGATTCAGTTCAGTAGAGGTCCTATTTATGTAATTTTCCAACTTTTTTTTAATTTACCTTTGTTGCCTGATTACTGGTGCCTGATCTAATTTGGGTTGATTTTAGGTAAAAATAGGCATGGGCTAGTAAATAATTCTCTCAGTATAATAACTAAACTAGAATACTACAAGTTTACTGTTTTTTTTGTGTGAAATTGTACAAAATAATCAATAAAATAATTGCCTTTATTCAATATTGCAAGGCAACAATTATTCCTAAAACAATATGGCATTCTGATAGTGGACAAAATGACATTGGTTATTGTCTTAAATTTCAGTGTCAGTATATTTTCAGTCTATGGCCCCGCCCCCCTCCTTTGCTGCCATTACACCCAAGTTCACTTATCCGCTTGTGGCTTCGCCATCCTTCAGCTTGGACTACAAAATCATGGCGAGGAATAAAAATGGCGGGTTTGCTAAATCGGTAAGCCGGAAGTCCATGATCTTGTTTAGCAGCTCCACAGCAAATACTGAGAACTAATTACTCATAAAACATAATAGAGACCAGAGAAAACTGAACACCTTGAAACCCAAGCTGAATATACAGATATCTACGCAGCACCTAGTCAGACTAAATTAAACATCTCTACACTCCTAGAGACTCCAGGTACGCAACAAAATGTATTTAAGGGGTAAAAGGGTGAATTTTACATGATAAACACTTATTCTATTACTGTTAGTTGGTCTATGTTTTTTGCCAAAACAGGGTTACACTTAAATTTAATATTTCTCCAAAGAAGGACTGAATTGTCCCTCTACTTATTGGTTTTGCCCTAATAAAGAAAGTTAGTTAACCCTGTGCCTTCAAAAAGATGTTGCAGCGAGTATTTTACATAGTATAGACTTTGAAATCTTAGCATTGTGACAAAGCTGGTTTCTTATGAGCAATATTAGATTATTTTTGTTTTGTTTCTGGGGCTGCACCAAGACACTGATAAAGAACAGCATGGCTTGGCAGGAGCAGGCGGAGATCTGTGGTTGAGGCCAGGGAGGACGACGGGGTAACAAGGCAGCCATTGTAGGTGTTGGAGCTGCCGGTTAAATAGACGGTGTTAGAAGTTTGTGCATCCATACAGATGTGGGTCAGTGAGCACTCATTAATGCTCATGATACAGCTTTTGGTGTTTTCCTTTCCCTTCATGCTCTTTGGAGTCTTTTCTCGCTATTTGATACGTAAACGAGTCATTCAAGCCTTCTGCTGTCTCTAGCATATAAATACATAACTTATGCCTCAAAATGCACAGGTCTTTAAAATAATGTGGATTTCAATCAATTACTCTAGGGCTGGACAATTAATCGCATTGCAATCTAATTGCAGTTTTAAAAAATGCAATTTTCACATTGCAGAATCTGAAATATTTGGTTATGTAACAATTAATGGATCAGACACGTTCCTTAGGTGTCGGTAATGTATTTATAGTGGGTTTACCTCCACATGGAAGGGAAGAGGGATGCAGCAGTGAGATAATCTACGTTTATTATTTGTTTTAGAGTTTATATAATCAATACTTTTTTACCAGAAACTTTCAGGAATCTCAACATAGCATTAAGTACTGATCAAACTGTTTATTACATAGACTTGTTTGTTGGCTGCATTTAGTACTATATGTTCAATGTTAGATGTCCAACAGTCCAATTCCTTGTTTAAAAGTAGTCGTTCTTTACAAACATCTTTATCTACAGGCCCTTTTTGTTGCTTGTGGTCAATGCAGAGAATAGTCAAAATTAGATCGCAATTATGGTTGAAAGATATCGCAATTTACTTTTAAATTACTTCTCTATAGCCAAAATTAAATCCTGCAGCAGAGTAATTATTTTGTCCAAATGCGGCAACACATTTATTTTGTTCACAAGAATAAAAGCTACTGATTTCCTGAACTAGGAAGCAGTTTGCTTATCGTAGTCAACTACTTTTCTTTTCAGTTAGATAAAGTTGAGAGTTTATCAGTTGCCATCAAAATTGGCTAACCCTATCAGGAGAGTGGAGGAGATTACTGTTAAGTACAGTCAGATTAAACAGAGTTAGAGATGCACCCATCCAGTTTTTTCCGATCCAGTCCAATACGATACCAGAGTTGAGCATATCGGCCGATACTCGATACCGAGGCGGTACTACAGTTGAATTAATGAACCGTACTGCCGTGTTTGTGGTCTTGAAATGACGAACTGTATCACCACTAACCTGACGCCGCCAGATAGATTTGCTTCGCATATCCATCTGGAAACCTTCCGTTGAAGTAATTTTGGGAAGGGGCGAAAATACTGGTTAGCTGATTGGCCTATGTTGGTGATAGGCCATATATATATATATATATATATATATATATATATATATATATATATATATATATATATATATATATGTATATGTGTGTATGTATATGAGAGAGAAAATTAACATTTCTGGCAGCACATCACTGGATAACTATAGCTTTAGAGATTTGAACAAAGTTGTTGAGGTTTTACTGCTTTTGTTGTTCTGCCGGCGGAGCTGCTTGTCATAGAAAGGGAGGGTGGGCTACAGAGTGAGGGGGAAGTCCTGACAAAATATGAGAAAGAGATAAGAAAGACTCAAGGAAAGCTGGGGAGTAGCCGTG
Source organism: Fundulus heteroclitus (assembly GCF_011125445.2). Classification (NCBI taxonomy): domain Eukaryota; kingdom Metazoa; phylum Chordata; class Actinopteri; order Cyprinodontiformes; family Fundulidae; genus Fundulus; species Fundulus heteroclitus. The sequence goes on from NW_023397143.1 coordinate 1,675,848, forward strand.
GGTCCTGCTCCCTTTCTAGGCTCTTCCAGAACGCTCATTTGAGCCTTTCTTCCTGTTGCACACAATGGCACCTTGGTTTATTTTCAGTGGCTACCTCATGGCTTGATATTTTTTGCATTGGCCGACTGCGGCTGCCAGTGAACATAACCGCCTTTGTAAGAGGAAGTACTGACACAGGTTAGATGGATGTTGTAGCAAAGGGGCTTGTTTTCCAGTTCTTCACATACATCTGCATTGGTGTGACTCTTGCATCGCAGCAAGCAAATAATCATACATAATCTTTATTCTGCTAAAATACACAGGAACAAAAGAGTGTTTAAAAGGGTTTGTTCCTTTTTTTTTCTCGTGTCTATCAGTCCCACTTAAACTGAATTTACCTTTCAGTGGGGGTATACGTTTACTTACCACCTAGGTGTTTTACTTGTTTTTCTTTAAGCTGCAAAGAAGACATCAAAAAATAATTCAGATATAAACGTCCCCATTTTCAGAAGGAGGACCAAGTTTCTGCTTAACTAAAAGTGGCTTTCATTTTCTTCATGACTGCTATGATCATGTATCCTATTATTTATTTATTTTTTTGCTTTCCTAGGTGATTTTGCTCATCATCTCCCTACACCACCTCCTCCTGTCTTCCATTCATGAGCAGCAGGGTCGAAATTAAAAGTAGCAGCCATGGATGACAAGGGCTCTGTGGGGAAGATTAGCGTGTCTTCAGACTCAGTGTCCACTCTCAACAGTGAGGACTTTGTCCTCGTGTCCCGGCTGGGGGACGACACCCCTTCGTCCACGAATAACGGTAGTGATGACGAAAAGACGGGACTGAAGGTAAGGATGGGCGGCGTGGGTGTAGAACCAGAAGAGCCGAGCGCCGGAGCCGGATCTTTTCCGATGATTCTTTCAATGCCTGGGGGAGCTAAAAACTTATAGAAAGTAAAAAAAAAATAATAATTTTTTAATTATGTTGGAAAGAAATATATGCAGCGCTTTTTAAAAGTATTCACACCCCACAAGTTTTCCTTTTTTTTTTTACTTTTGAAGTAAACCCACACACCTGAATGTATTTTACTGGGATTGTATGTTGCAGACCAATACAAAGTAGTGCATAAATGTGAATTACATATTTATTTATTTTTGGAGAAATGCATATCTGGAATGTTGTACCTGCATTTGTTTTGGGAGCCATTTAGTCAGTTTTCTCTAGAACCGTCTTTTGCTTTGGTTACCGCTGCGTCTCTTTTTGGGTTGCGTCTCTACCAACCAGCTTCACACATCCAGAAACAGACATTTTTTTTTAATTTATTTATTTTACCTTTTTTTTTACTTTTTTGCAAAAAAAACACTCAAGCCTAGTGGGGTTGTATATTTTGTGTCCATGAACACTAACTGTCAGGTATCACCACACATTCTCAGTTGGATTTAGGGCTTTACTTTGACTAGGACATTCTAATACATTGTGCTTTTACACCTGCACACTGCACAGCCGCCTGGGCTGTATCTATAGCACCTTTGTCTAGCTGGAAAGTGAACCGCTGTTGAGCCTCTTGTGGGTTTTCTTCCAGCATTTCCTTGTATTTAAGTTCAATAAATCCTCACCCCACCATGATCCGCACAGCAGTGTTTTTCCAGTTTTGATTAAACATGTTTTGATTGAACTACACACAGGCAAAAGCTAGTTGGTTACACTATATTTTATTCATGGGTATCAGAGTAAAGGGTGTGGACTTCAAATGCATGTCAAATTTTTTTCAGATTTCATTGTTTGACTTTCATCCAGATTTGCAGCTATGCACTACTTTGAGTTGAATGTTTTGGTCGTAACATGAAAAAATGCACAAACGGTCAAGCAGAATGAATACTTTGCAAAGCCCTGTAGAACAACCTTAACATTTGCACACGGGCTGAATGGCAACGTGTCAGCATTCGTAACGCGACATTAAAAGAGACCAGTGCATGAATAACCCAAAAACATTTTGATGCACGTTGACTTTTATCAGTTAATGTGCAATATAAGTCATGGAAGTTGCAGATTAGAGGGGTCTAGCTTCATTCATGCATCACTCACCTGTAATAGCTTCATATCATCCTTTCTCACGTACAGTTAAGACACCTCTCACCATATGACTAACTATTTCTTGTGTTGCTATTTTATTCTCGTTCCACACTACTCTCGTAGATTTAAATCTTAGTAAATTGTGTTTACATTTTCCTATTAACACTTTCTAAACCTTGTTAGCCATGGATATTTATGCTAATTATTCAACACTTATTCAGCAGGTTGATGGACTTTGAGACTGGCGGTGCATTGCATTTTAGCTATGTTAGGATTATGTTGTGACCCATGTTGTGTATTTGTTTAGGGAATAAAGACTTTAGAGGCCTCGTGTGTTCTTACAGATTCAAATTTCATCCTGTCTCATTACCCTCCCTATTACAAAACTTATCATTAAGTAACTGTCTTCATACTTTTCCGCCCTAGTTTACTGCACCTGTACAGCCTTTGTTGTACCAGTAGATGGTGCCAAAATAGCGTGGAGCTGCATGTTTATTGTTTTGGAGGATGATGCCTTTTTTTTTCCAGCTGTTTTTATGTAACGCTTGAGGATAATAATACAAGTTTCCATTTTGCTGATTTGATCGGCGGCCAGTAGAGTTTTCATGTGGCCATCTGGGCATCATCAGCTTGCTGTCAGATGTGTGAAAACCAACACCCAATCACTTTCCTCACATTGTAGAAAGAATTCACTCCGTCCATTGAACCCCCCACTCATCCAGATATCATCTTTATTTATTTTAATTTAATTTAATTTTTTCCTTCTTTATTTGGCGACACATTCTCTAGCACATCTCCCTCCCAGCCAGCCCATCTAGTCAGGTGAGGAGCCAGTGTGTCTAAACTTGTTGTTTGTTATGCAGGTGATTTCAGAGGAAGGGGTCAGCTTTAAGGTCAGTCCTCTTCTCCTGCTTTCCCCACCCCCCCTTTTTTCTCTTCTCTTTTGCTTTCCTTTGCTTTATCTCTGTGATGTGATTTAGTGGTGATCCTGTCTGTGATTATTGTAGCTTCCTGTATTTGTTTACCTGTTTATTGTGGGGCAACGTCGTCATATTTGGATTTTGACGATGGTACACACCCTTAATGTAGTTTTAAGCTACCTGCCACAGCTTTTAGCTCCACCTGTTAATCACGAAGAATAAACCACTTGTTTAGCAGCCATTCAGCTGGAGATAGATGCTTGAGCGAAGCAGGGTTTGACAAAGGCTTATCTTTGACTCTCTAAATCGAGTTTGCCTACCGGAAACTGTGAAATGAGCCTCCGATTTTAGTCGGCACAAACACCAACACTACAGTTTCTTTATTTCACTCTGCCTCAACACGAGGAGGTATTTTACTCCCTGAACTGACATACTGACCCTTTACTAATCACTAACATTAAATTAAAATCTGACACACAATATATCTCTAAAACCATCAGTAAGCCAGACTTTTTCAGAAAATCGCAATCCGTCAAACCGAATTAGAAAGTCAACTGTTTGTAAACGGTGCCGACGCGCTTGTTGTTGGCTTTGATCTCTAGCGGTGATCGCTGCGCAAATCCTCTTTCTTATCCTGCGTTTGGATACTAACTCGCAGCGTTTCCCTGCCGCCTGTACTGATGTGTTATTCGGATATGTCTGTGTCAGATCGTGGGGAATGGGAGCGAGCAGCAGCTCCAGAGGGAGTTGGAGGACGTCCTCATGGACCCGTCGGTGGCAGACGCCGGGCCGGGATCAGAAGCGGGGGTGAGCAGCCTCGGCGCGAGCGACCTCGCGGCTCTTTCTAACACGATGTCACCCGTGCTGGTCGGCACCGACCCGCTGAGTTCCCCGCCTCCTAAGCTGGAGATGGTGCTCCCCGTGCAGACGGCCCAGGAGAGCGAGCTGAATGAGAGGTCTTACAGAGGTGAGGCAGGAAGGGATTGTTTCAGCCTTCTCCTAAAGCTTAAACAAGTCAAATAAATGTCGCCTCTAATGCTCCTTGCAGCAGATGAATCGTCATCAGAGGGAAGTCCTTGCAGTCCAATTCCAGACGAGGACAGCGTGGTGTTCAGCCAGCTCACGTATCTGGGGTGTGCCTCTGTCAACGCCCCCAGGAGTGAGGTGGAGGCCCTTCGCATGATGAGCATTCTTAGAGGGCAGTGCCAACTCCCCCTGGATGTCACACTTTCAGTGCCAGGCGTGTCTGAGGGCACCGTCAGGTCGGTGCAACACGAGGGTTAACACTAACCTGACTCTAGCCAGATGTATGTCGCTCCGCCTAGCTTCACTTACATCCATCTGGGACATCTCCATAGGAATTGCCTTTTTTGAAGGCTGGGCCTTATCAAAAATCCTTGCATATGATTGGATAAGCCAATCTGTCATCTTTATCGACGTGCCATTTCAACCACTCACACCGAAGCTAACCCGTGACGCTGATGAGAGCGACGCAGGAAAAAACAAAACAGAACAGCCAACAAAAGCCTTCAGAACCGTTCTCTGATGTTCTTTTAATGAAAAAATTTTAGGTACATTGGACAACACGGAAGAAATAGCAGCATCAATGCTAACGCTAGCTTCCTCGATGCGAGCCGCCATTGTTGTCTGAATCAAATCAGTCTCACGGTCGCTTCTCCACTACGTCACATCTATGAAACTCCAGCTCTGCGTCCTGATTGGCTAGACAATAAAATTGGTTGGAGAAATCACTCTCTATGGGAGGTGTCCCAGATGGATGTGAGTGGAGCTAGGCGGAGCGATATCAATCTGGCTAGAGTCAGGTTAGGTTAAGGAACCACTTATTTAAACACACACACACGTGTTGCTCTCAGGCCATAACAGACCTCTTCTGTTTTGACAGGTTGTTGGACCCCCACAACAACACAGAAATTGCCAACTATCCCATTTATAAGATTCTCTTCTGCGTCCGAGGCCACGACGGCACCCCAGAGAGCGACTGCTTCGCCTTCACCGAGAGCCACCACAACGCAGAGATCTTCAGGATCCACGTGTTTCGCTGCCAAATCCGAGAGGCGGTAAGGAAGTAATACACGCAGAAATATACGTCTGTGTAGGAATATGAAACATAAAGAAGGTTTCACAGGCTTTCATGGCAAGATCAGGTCAGTTATGTGACACCAATTCACAACAAATGTCATCTCAGGTCACTTTGAACAACAAATAGTTCCAGTCGCCATCCAGTTATAATGAATTCAATTAACATGCTAGTTTATATTGGGGGGAAAAAGGAACTTTTGTTCAGGGTAGCCTTTTATGGGGGGAAAGATAGAGCACACCAAGGGAAAGTAGCAGAAGTAGTTCCTGTAGTCGACTTCATCAAGGTAAGCAACGCTCTAACTTGGTCCAGGAAAGAAACGTGGTAAAGTACTGAGCCAGGAGTACTTTCTTTGGGAATGAACAGCAAAGAGCGTAGACATTTAGTAACTGCAATAGCTTTGTCAGTGGCTTCCTCAAAAACATAGTGTTAGAGATTATGAGATTACAGATGCTGGAGCTGCAGAAAGCAGGTTAGTGGGAAACGACAGACAACTCACTGACACTGAGGGCGTCACAGACGTGGCATACATAAAGAAAAGGACAGTTATCTCTATGTTATGCAGGGCTGTGTCTTTGCTGATCCATGTAGCCAAGCCAACTTTATTTACAAGCACTTTATTAACAGCACAGCTGATCAAAGTGCTGAACACAAATGAACAGCATACCCGATAAACACATACACTGCAAAAACGGATCTAAAAATAAGTAAAATGTTCTTAAAATTTGTGTTTTTGTCCTAGATTTGAGCAGGTAAATAATATTACCTGCCAATGGAATGAGTACTTTGACCCCTAAAATAAGATAATTAGACACCCTGCACTTGAAATAAGATGATGGAAATGAGTTGTTCCTATTTTAAGTGCAAAAAATATTATTCCATTGGCAGATCATCTTATTTACCTGCTCAAATCAAAGACAGATACGCTCATTTTAAGAAAATATTACTTATTTTTAGTTCCGTTTTTGCAGTGTAAAATGATTTACAATCAACTAGAGTAGATAGATAGATAGATAGATTAACTTTAATGTCCCAAAGGAAATTTGATTTGGGTTACAGACTCTGGCAGCTACATAGTCCAAACTATGTGTCACACTGCATTCACACATAACACTACTATAAAAATTTCATTATAAGACAATAAATAGATACATAAAGGAGCATGTTACATTATATTCACAATAAAAATTTGAAAGAAGAGAAAAAAATAATAACAATGATGATAATAAATAAATAAACATGTATAAAAACCGTTCTTTAAAAAAATCTGTTTTAAGAGATACTGAAAAAATAAATAAATAAATAAATAAATAAAAGAGCATGTGTCAGTTTAAATGTTGAATACTGTTGCCTATTCAACAATTTACTGCTTAATGCTATTTGTTGCTTTAATGGAAAGCGGAACAAATGAGTTCTTATAGCGGTTTAATCTACAGGCAGGGACTCTAAGACGTCGACCTGATGGGAGGAACTGATATTCTGAATAAAGAATATGAGTGGGGTCTGACATGAAGAGTAAAATATATATAAAACACTTAAGAATATTATAAGTAACTTGAGTAAGCATAATATAAAACACTTAAAAGATGTAAAAAATTTGAATAAAATGAGCTCTGTCATGATACATCAAAAGCTAATGAGAAAAGGTGGATTTTCAGAGCAGATTTAAACATGGACAGTGAAGAGGCCGGTCTGATGTGTAACGGCAGCAGCCACAAAAAAAAGCTCTGTCCCCTCTGAGCTTCTGCCACGTCCCGGAGAAGCTGGTCTGCTGACCTGAATGAGAGGGAAGGGCGATGCACCAGCAGAAGCTCAGAGAGGTAGGGTGGGGACAGACCATTCAAAGATTTAAAAATAAATAAAGGAATCTTAAAATGAACCCTAAACTGAACAGGCAACCAGTGCAACGAGGCTAAAACAGGAGTTATGCGCTTTCGTGTACCAGTTAAAGGCGAGCAGCTGCATTCTGCACCAGCTGGAGACGAGACACTTAAGCTAATGTAACCGAGAGTTCAGGGCTCTTGCTTCCTCGTTTTAACTTTTCCTGCATCGTGATCAATATGGGAGTCCAGTACTGAAGCTGTACCGTTTTCTCTGGCTTGTTTAGATTAAATGTGTAAAGGACTGGGAGGAGCGCCGACAGGGGGGCGGCTATCTTAATAGGCACAGTTACACACTGAACGACTGAGCCAGGGGTACTTTCTTCCAAACACAGAGATAATAACAAAATCTCCATCCATAAGGAAAGACACATAACCAAGAAGCACTGAACTGGGTGTAACTTCTGTGAAAAGATAAATAAGCTGGGGATCACAAAAAAATATGCATACATTTTAACAGGAAAAGAAAATGGGGAAGAAAAGAGGCCTGAATATCACAAAATCCAATCTATTTTTTTTATAAAGCAATTTAAACTACCACAGATTACTACAATACTGTACAGATGAATACATTAAGCGGAGGAGGCTTGCAACAGAAATATTTGCTTCCCATTTAGAAACTGCTCTGGTGGGAACATGTGGAATAATCAAATCTGCAATGAAACATGGCGCTGGATAGTTCAGTGAAGCAGTTGTGCATTGCTGATAATAAAAACCACAAATAGGGGGAGATTTCGGTCTAATGTAACAATAATGCATTTAACGCTTCACATACAACATGATTAAGAACAGTGATGCATCAGTGAGGCATTTACGCCGCTGTGTCATAAAGATAAACACCCTATTTACAGTTCTCAGAGCAAACACGCACTGGCCTAAAGAGCTGCCATTACAGGTATGTAAAAGGCTCAATAGATTTGATAAAAGACGGAGCAGATTTATTTAAGAAAAAATTGGGTTAAAGTACAGCTGCTGTGTTCAGTGACCTGATTTCTCCCACATGAAAGCACTCAGTGTGACTGAGAGCCTGCAGACAGACGCTGCTTTATTAGTCCCACTTCATCCCGCTATTCCAGAGTCCCAGATTCCAACCAAGAACACTCACACCACACCACACCACAGCACTAAAGCTTACAAGCACAGTCAGATTCGCTCTCAAGACATTCAAACGTGGAACATTCTCAGTAACAATTTGCTTCCTCTTTTAGTAACCCAAAGTCTCTGTGGCCCAGTATATTCCCTTTTTTCTCCACCTCATCAGGCTTAACTACCTACTCGTCTTTCTGGGCTCCTGTTTGCCCCCACACAGCAGGGGAGAATCGGTCCGTTTGTTGCCCCAAACGTTCGGGAAAGACTGTTTTAGTCGTCAATCTCTTCTTCGCAGGCGACGACTCCCAGTGCATCTTAAATCAGCATATTTTATTAGTGTGGTTTATGTTTCTTATATTTACATTGTATATATATTTCTATGTGTTTTCTGGCTGCATCCATGAAGAGCCGCACCTCCCCGTTCCTAAACCATCTCCTTTGTGCACTCTGGCCCCTTAGCTTGTTTCCAATAATTGCTGGTTTCCTGATGGAGAGCCCCACTGTGTCTCATACCCAGCAATTTCTCTTTCCCAATGTGCTTTTGCTGCTTCTCTGCAAAGATGCATTTATTAGGCTTTCCAGTACATATCTGTTCCATTTGTTGGCTTGTTTTACACGGACACCCTACACTTATAATTGTAATTTTAATATTTTCTCTGTATACAAAGGTTGTTTACTCCATTTGTTAGGCATTTGACTGAGGCGTGTTTGCTTTACGGATTGCAGACAGTGAAATATTCACACGTCCTGAATCTCAGCAGGCCGGGCTTTTTGGAATAGAGATAGAGAAAGGTCCGCAGACTTGATCGTCACACCATTTATTAACAACAGTCTTTTTCCTGGTTAAATCCTATTCAATATTTAAGTCCTAAACACCACAGAACACACTGCAAAAACAAAACTAAAAATAAGTCAAATCTTCTTGAAATTGGTGCATTTGTCCTTGATTTTAGCAGGTAAATAAGATGATTTGCCAATGCAATGAGATTTTTACACTTAAAATAGGAACAACTCATCTCTATCATCTTATTTCAAGTGCAAGATGTCTAATTATCTTATTTTAGGGGTGAAAATACTCACTCCATTGGCAGATCATGTTATTTACCTGCTAAAATCAAGGATAAATGCACTAATTTCAAGAAAATTTGACTTATTTTTAGTTCTGTTTTTGCAGTGCAATGTGCCATCCAGTCCCAGCACTATTTTATTTATACTTTTAAAATAGATTTTGAGGGCCTGAAAACTGAGCAAACTTGAGTTTTGAAAAGTTTAGAATTTCAACATGAAAAATGTGTAGAAACCTTAAAATAAGTTTGACCTGACACATTTTGGGCGTAAACTTAAGGAAACGTCATATGCAGGAGGCCCTTTCTGCTTCAGCTCTTTGTTTAAATTTCACGCATTAGTTGTTGTTTCATTTGGCTTCCTCTTGCTAACTACAATGGATGTAACAAAAAGACACATGTGAAAGTTTGTCTTGTGGGCTCTAGTTTATGTCAGCGGTCTAGATTTTTGTAGGGAGGGTTATGAGAACTGGTAGCGGTCCAGGAGGTTTATGTGAGACTACATATATTTACATTGCATGTGCTGGAGAGGCTCCTTAATGCCGTAGAAAAGGAATCCATCTGAGAACAATCAAATCTGGAAAGACTTACTCGAAGATTAAGCTGAGCAGGGAACAACACTTCTATTGTGTTAAATGTTGTTCTTGCTATCAAGACAGGGGTAAGACCCCCTCCATTTAGCTTTCTTCACCCCCCAACTCTCTCCTCCATCTTCATTTGGTTCCTTCGTAAATATCCCCTGGTGTTCTTCCTCTTTACCAGGGATAGAACAAACGCTGCTTTATACTCAGGTCTTAAATAAACAAAGGGGTCGTGTTATATTCATTGATAACAGCAGTTGCCCCACGCCATCTCTCTGTAACCAAAAGCTTTGTTGTTTATCCACTTTTAGAAATGATCCAAAGCCGCCTCGAAGTGAGCCTTAAGCTGGGGTGCACTGATCTGCTTTACCATGGGCACATCTGTCTGTAATGATGGGAATTGAAGGACTTGCTGGGGGGGAAAGGTACATTTACAGAATGTGACTAAATTATCACTTCCTTCTTGGCAGTCTCTACCTGTACCCAATTTTGATTTGGGAGATTTACCAGAACCCCCCTCTGCAAGTTCTTGTATTGCAGTCTTGCCTGTTTTGTGTTAAGGAGCTACACATCAGCTGTCAATGTCTTCTCCAAAAATTCTTCAGGATAAAAAAAAAAAAAATAAATCATAGCTGTAACCCGGTTTTATATTATTACAGTTATTTGCACACTGATTTTATAGTGCCGCATAGTTGCACTAACACATGCACTGGAACCTGCGGTAATATTCCCAGTTAATGTTAATGTCATAATGACTGCTTTAGTTTTAAAATTTAAAAAGACTGACATTTCTGTATATTTTAAATCATAAATCAATCAATTTTATATTCAGTGAACTTAATATCACATAAAATGCTATGGCATCAATCCGTTACATGGTAAGGTAATGGACAAGAGATGAGAATTGGAAACTGTACGGGTTTATTTTTCCCTGTTTTCCCTGTACTTTCAGTTTGGGCTGCACACTGTATTGAATCGCAATCATCATAGAAATGCCATTGTTTGATATTAGAACTACTTGGATATAATTTTAAATGCCTTACATTCACACTCTGCATGGCAGTATATATTTGGCCACATCGATGCTCTTCAACTTGCCTTAATGCGTGCTGTATGTATATTTTTAGCGGCTGACATGCTAAAGCTCCCAGTAAATGGGGTGACATTGCAGTTGTGAAAAGGGAAGAAGTGAGTCTGGAAAACGTGGGTTAAAGCTATTGTTGGTAATCCTGCCTTATCTGTTGGTTTTCCCACATGCCAATCATTCTGACGTGCTCACGTAACGCCAGTATCTGCTCATTCTTTGTTAGTTTCCACTTGCTGGCTGCACATGCTCACTTCTAGTGTTTATGTGTTCGGTTAGCTTTGGGGCTAGGTTAGGGGTTAGCTTAGCGGTTAGCTTAGCGGTTAGCCGTTCATTGTAGCTCTGCTGCTCCCATCGTCGACTTTAAACATGGCTGAGAGTCACAAGAAGGGAACCGCGTTCATGTTTATGAGAAGAAGAGGAAGGACTTAGTAGAAAGAAATAAGACCAAAGTGGATTTGGGAGATTTTTTTCACGCGATCCCCCTGAACAGCAGAGGAGCAGGTAAGATGGCCTTGCACATATTATTAAAAATGGGACTTGGGGAAACTTCTGGAAAAATAGCCGACCCTAGCTTTAATCTTAATATCGTCATTGCAATGTTTAGCAGTGGTATGGCAGCTAAGCAGTTTCCTGATATCGTGCAGCACTAGTTTGTACTTTATCTTGAGATTATAATCAAATATTTTAAAATCTGAAAATATTGTTTAAGTTGTTAGAAAATGTCAGTTGTTGAGAGTGGTTCATTTTATAATTGCCTTTTTAAATAACCTAAGCTCAAAGGCTGAATGAACCATTGGAGTGAGATAACATTCACATTGCAGGTCTTGATGTACGATTCAGATTTTGTTGTTGTTGCTAAAATCCATTTTTTATGAGATCGTTCATACCACTAATTAAATGCGACCACCATCGGACTTCTGTCTGAACAGTTCCGGACCAAAAAGCGACCTGCATGCACAGAAGGACAAAGTAGACGTCAAGCAGGGCACTATTTAGATTTAAGATATGTCATTTGTTACTAGAAGTCTACAATAAAACTTTGTTGAAAAAAAAACAACAAAACAAAACAAAAAACGTAATCATAGATACTGCCCTCTCTGTGCTATTAGGAAGTTGTTGAGCAATATTAAGATCACATCATAACAAGCAAGAAGGAAAAATGGCCTTTTATGGAGCTGTGAATACTACTGTTGTAGATGAGTCTGTGTGGACATGTAGCTTGAGCCAGGAGAGAGACATAAAAGTCTGATGAAATGCCACGCTTTGAAAGTTGTCAGCTACTTAATGCTTTAGTACCTCATATGGCACAATTCAGATTTTTTTTTTATGGGCCATTGACAATAACACAGAAAAGTCTGATATAGGTCGCATATGGGCAAAGAAGTTCAGATTTTTTGTCGTATTTGTCTGCTGTGTGAACTTACCCATATCAGAATATTACTTTCTTTTTTAATTATCCATTTCTCACAATAAAAAAAGGAAAAAAAAACCTATTTACAACAGGACAATACACTTGAGTAGAGTGAGGCTAACCATTATTTTAATACTTATAGATTATTGGATATAATACTTTGCAGACGGATAACAAAAGAGAACAAAAAAACAAAAACAAAAGCTATCCTTTGTATCATCACTGTCATTCTGTTGTAGAAATTCTTTGGAGGTTATTTTTATGTCAACAGAATGCTAAAAATTAGCCTTTCTTATGTTGTTTTTATATAAAATTAAGCAAATTTATGTATTGGCATTGGTCGAAGTTGTTCAGTGACACTGCGGAGGGGCCGAAAAGACACATGTACACCCCAGAGCGAGAAAAACACATAACTATAGCAATTTTGTGAAGGACACATTACCCCATTCATAAGTATAGTTATTTTTTTCATGGAAAGTAGATGGTCTCATGACAACTTACGTAAACACAATCATGTTTTTGTTTAGCCCTCGAGTGTCGCTAATCACTTCAGTTTTACAATACTGTAAAAGTTTTTGGTGCATTTCTTTGTTCTTGCTGTTGCTAACTTGAGTCCCTGCCAGGCAGCTTTATTTGTATGACACATTTCAGTGTCGAGACAATTCAAAGGGCCGTACATGAATAGAACGTTAGAAAAGGAAAGCACGTAGGGAAAAATACATCGCAGGGGCATATTAAAGGAAGGTAAAGAAAAAATGGTCCACAAACTTAGAAACAAGCGATTTTGTGTGGTCTTTAAAGAGCCTTGCTGCCTTTAGGCTCATATTTATTCTTAACATAAAATCAAAGTTGCTTTTAGGCCTATAATTTTAAATAGTCCTCCCTGAGGTAAAGCAATTCCCTGTTAAAACAATTCCTTGGAACTCTCTTTTACCATTCATCCTAGTACTGTTTGCCGATGGCAAGTTGTGTGAACTTCTGTTTTTTATGTTTGACTTGGAATAATAATTGGGGGGGTATCCCGTTTAAAACCTATCCACATTTGTTTTGGAGTCACACTTTTCTTTACACTGTATAGGCTTTTTAAGAATTAAAATCTACCTACATATTTGCAGTAAAACATGCGAGGATGTAGGTGATCGTTGCTGTGACACTTAAAACGTCTTTCTGCTTTGGGTTTATGGCACCAGATCTCGATTGGTCTATCCAGCTGTGTTGAAAATGAAAACATGGCTTTATTGAGAAACAAAAAGAATGAAAAACAACTTAGCTGTAGTTTCTCAGGGACTTTTACAAGAACGTCTCACCAACCCCTCTGAACCCCACCTCAGAGGGGTTGCGTACCTAAATGTTTTTTTTTAAAAAGATTGCAAACAGCAATATTGCAATAATGAAACCTCTGCAATGTGTCGTGCAGTCCTATTGCAAACCTAATCTTATTGCACTGTATATTTGTGTGGATTGCAATCAAATTGGTTGTATTTGATTCTACTACTTTTCCCTATAGTGGATCTTTTGTTAGAGTTTGATTGCACGTCTGTTTGCCTCTGCTTCCCAGGTGAGCAGGATACTGTACAGCTTTGCCACAGCCTTTCGGAGGTCGGCTAAAAAGTCACTGCTGTCGTCTCAGCAGAATGCCCCGCTCACCCCTGACAGCGACTTGTTTACCTTCACCGTCAGTCTGGAGATCAGGGAGGACGACGGCAAGGGGACTTTCAGGTAAGCTCATCCTCAAGGGTCTTGTTTTGCGTTTGCACAGAGCGTAATTTAGAGATGTACCGGTCAATTGGGCAAAGATCAGAATCAGACATTTTTTTTCTCCCTTAATCGGCTGGTCAAATATTGAAAAAACATTATTTTTTTCCTTCTACCTCTGAAATCCATTAAAAATAAAGAAATCTCGGCCTTTTAAGGTCTCTTAATGCTTCAACCAACAGCGTGTACTTTGATGATCTTTCAAAAAAAAAAGAAGAAGAAAATTAGATAACTGTTAGGGACACATGCTTTGATGTTTAATGGACACACTTTAACACTTTATGTTTTTATGTTGGATTCAAAACTTATAGAAGTAGAGCAGTTTCTGAGAGAAACGTACAGCCACGCTCTTCCTTTTATTAGTGTTGCAGAGAAGAAATCAACACAGATAGTTCCTGCATTTGCTTCATTCAACACATCATCTTTGGCCTATTTTTAATTTTAGTCAAAAAGAGTCAGAAAAGCCTACACGCTTTGATCAAAGGCAAAACAAAACAAATATAGACCAAGTTATTTTTAGCCACCCTGTTTCCTCCTCATTAGCTGTGGTTTCTTTATTATTGGTCTCCCCCAAACAGGAAGCTTTAACATGCAAGTGCACGTTGGCTGATTTTTAAAAGTAATGAGTCATTCCTTGTTTAAATTAAAGTTAATGTGACGCAGGATGCTTTGTGGGAACCGTGCGAAACACGGCATATTCCTAATCCGCAGTATGGTGACACTAACAGGCTTGTCAGGCGGTGGAGATTTCTTTGTGAAGTGAAAATGCGACTCAGTTTGAACGCTCCTGGTCAACTGAGTTCTGTAAGTCGTCATTCAAAAGTAGGCAAGCTATTATTATCAGACTGAATCCTGCAACTCGCAGCATTATTGAAATATTTGCCATATATTTCAAAGTGATTGATGCTGTTTTTAACTTGGTCCCGACTGAACTTTAGATTTTCTTTGGTGTCTCCTCAATAGTCTCTATCGGCGTGGGAGGGGAGAATGTCAATTACTTCTTCTGTTCCAAACCTGGTTCTGATCCAGATCCACTGTCCGGGCCCGTTTTAACTGTGGCTTTTGGAGAAATCTGATTCTAATTATTATTAAATATTATGTCTATTCTAAACTTGACCTGCTTAATAAATGGTTAGGTTGTTCAGTAAGTTTCATATTTAACAGCTAACGTGTTTACAAATGTCTTTACATTTGATATTTATTTATGTTCGGTGTTGTATATTTACGAAACTTTCCATTTTAAGAGAGCTGTTTTGAGGGAGTTTTCTTTTGTATCAATATTCAGCGCTGTCGCAAAAGACAAGGACAAACAGAGCTTCAAGCTTCGTGCTGGACTGGACAAGAAAATCGTAATTTACATCCAGCAAACCTCCAACAAGGAGCTGGCAATCGAGAGGTAAAACATAGCATCAGACACTCTGTTCATGCACACAGTATTTATGAACTGCATACAATGTCTTACTAAAGTATTCAGACTCCCTTTTTAACCTTTGTGTGTGTTACGTTTATGTAGTTCATCTGGATTTTATAGAACCAGTACAAAGCAGGGTATAATTATTAAGTGAAAGAAAAATGGTTTATAATATTGTTCTTTTCGAGATAAAAGTGTGAAAAGTGTTGCGGGGATTTGTAATTAGGCCCTCTTTTTAGTCTTTGACTAGACCTGTCTAACTTATCGATTTGATAAAAATCTAATCCTCAAGGTCCGGCTTCCTGCAGTCTTTTTATGTGTCCCTGATGGATCACATCTGAATAAGATTTCTGAATTGCCATTAACTTCGACCAGCTTCTCTGTACCTGCCAAAGAAAAGCATATACCCATAGCATGATGCTGCCGCCGCCGTGTTTCTCTATCTTCAGGGTCATGGACATTGGTATTTCTATCTAACCCAATCTCATCAGACCTTGTTCACTATCTCTGCTAAATGGCTTTTGGCTAACTGTATCCGATGGCTTTCTTACAGCGAAGGGTTTCTTTTTGCCAAATCTCTATTAGGAACAGATTTATTGAATAATAATAGTCCTGCTGGCATTTTCTCCCACCTTAGCTGAGGATCTCTGCAGCTCCTCGAAAGGGGCCATGGTCCTCTCCTCTTTTACGACGAGTAAGGCTCTTCTTGCCTGGCCTCTCGGTTTAGGTAGACTTTTATGTCTTCGCAGCTGTTCCTATCGTTATATATCTCATAAAATCCTGGTAAAATACACCGAAGTTTGTGTTTGAAACATGAAAAACGTTGGAAGGTACTGCCTATATGCAAGGATTCGGGCTGAACGATTTTGGCAAATAATCTAATTGGGATTTTTTTTTCTTAATATTGCGATTTAATGCGTTTTTTTTCCCCCAGTTTAATTTATCATGTCTTTTTAAACATATACAAACAACAAATCAATTTGTTTCCTCGCCGTGTGGATTAGTTGCGAAAAGACCCACAGCATCTAAACTCAGAGCAGAAATGATTGCGTTCTGCCTACAATATATTTCAACCAAAATTGCAATTTTGACTTTTCTATGTATTAACCACAAGCAACAAAAATGGCGTCTAAATAAAGACGTTTTTTAACAAGGACTATTTAAAACAAGAACTTTTAATGTTTCTATTAATCAAAATATTATTCAAGAGAACAGCTTTTAGTTGATTTGGACATCAATCCTTGTTGAACATAAAGTGCAACCAACAAGCAAGTCTATGTATTAAACTGATTGACCTGTACTTAATGCTATGTATGATTATATAAACTCTAAAACACGTAATAAAATTAGATTATCTTACTGCTGCAACTGTCTTACCTTCCATGTGTAGGCAAACCCACTTTAAACATTTTACTGACACCTAAAGGACGTGTCTAATTCCCTGATTGTTACATAGCCAAAAATTGCAGACTCTGCGATTTGGAAATTGCGTTTTTTTAAATCGCGATTATATTGTAAATGCGATTAATTGTTCAGCCCTAGCAAGGATTATTGTAAAGTAACATCAAGCTATTTCTTATTACTCTCCCTTTCGCAGTAGAGGCATTCAGAGTTTTCCCATAATGTTTGACAGAGAAAACTAAATAAGGAATTCCAGCGTACAGAGACTCTCTGGAGCCCTGGGGAGTCAGTAGGGACAGCTATTGTTTTCAAGTAGTTCCTTAACTGCAGCCGCTGTACTTTCTTTGTTCGGGGGGAAAGCAAGACCAGAGAGAATTTAACGGCACAACACCTCTGGGAGAGTTAAGTCAGTATTCCTTCTCATGATTGTTATAATGTCAAATTCTTTAATATCTTTCCCTTTTTTTCCCCCCAATGTTATGTTAGCAATCTTTCAAACCAAGTTAAGGAAGTTCTGCAAAAATCAAATGAATCAACGGGATTGATTAGCTAAAACGGAGGATATTCCTCGTTTTGTTCCAACTGCTGCTTGAACCCTGACCCCCGATATTAAACGAGAGAGCGATCCCTCAGTTGTAGTCGATTAATTCAGGACGTCTTAACGTCTGTGTGTCGGGGGGTTCAGGTTTTCCAGGACAGCTGTGGGGGTTGTGATTTAGGCGATTCTGTCTCGCAGCGTCTCATTTTTCACGCTTTGATAAATCTGTTAAGTTTCAGCGTTCCCGGCAGACTTCCCTTTTTTTTCTGCTTGAGTTGTTATTGTTTTATAATGTCAGAGAAGGTGAGGACTAAAGGAATGTGTTTAGTCTTCTCCGTGGTCTGGACCGCGTTAGACCATCCGTTCAGGAAAAATACTTCTCGTCATTTATGTAATGTTTCAGAACTTTTACTCTATAGAGAGAGAGAGAGTTATTGTTGCTCGCTTGGTTTCCCCTCTTGTTTCTTTTTCCCCTGTTTTTTTTTTTTTTTTTTCCTTATGTAACCCTAATCGTATCACACTGCTCTATCTCCCATCTGCACGTGCCTGGTCGTTCTCCAGGTGTTTTGGACTCCTGCTCAGCCCGGGGAGGAACGTGAAGAACAGCGACATGCACCTGCTGGACCTGGTGGGTGGCTTTTTTTTTCTGCTGATCTATTGTACGTGCTGCGCGTCTGTGTGTGTGTGTGCCAACGTCTTCCAGCTTTTGTGCCCAACAGGAGTCAATGGGAAAGAGCTCAGATGGGAAGTCTTACATCATCACAGGAAGCTGGAACCCCAACACGCCTCAGTTTCAGGCGGTGAACGAGGAAACGCCCAAAGGTAGGAGCCAAAAATGCACTTTCAAGGTTTAGATAAGACCTTATTCTCAAGCTTATAACAAGGTTTATACTTACTGGGTACTTTTTATGGTAGTTCTGTCATATTTTCTATACCAGTGAGTAAAATATGTGAACATATGACTTCTAAGGAGTTGGAGGGAGTCACTAACTTGGGGATGGTGTGTCATTTATTGTTTTTTTTTTTTTTTAGATAAATTCATGTACGTGACGACTGCAGTGGATCTGGTGATCACAGAGGTGGAGGAACCGGTCCGCTTTCTGCTGGAGACGAGGGTCAGAGTGTGTTCTCCAAACGATAGGCTGTTCTGGCCCTTTAGCAAGCGTAGCTACACTGAGACCTTCTACCTTAAACTACGACAGGTTTGTCTCTATTACCAGACCTAGACTGTGACTTGCTGTAACGCTGAGCAGTTTAACCTTACATATAGACTGAATTACTCTAAAAAAATGAATAATTTAATAATGCTTGTAATAGGAGTTTTGGGTGGTTAGTTTGACTCTTTTCCCTCTCTTTGTGTTTAAATTCTTTAAGGAAATTTCCTTACATTAATATTATTACAGCTATATTTTCTTTTCTTTGTTTTGATGAAGTGGTTCTAAGTTGATTTGACTGATTTATTACTTTCAAGTATTCAGCATGAGATTCCCACAGTATGCTAACCTTGAGCAAAACGTCTCTGGTATGACTTTATTTACAAAAATCTGGACCAAGAGGAATTTGGCACTATTTAAAGCCGGAAAAAAATAAGAAAGTTATTCCTTCTGCAACTTAAACCATATATTATATTAATTATCACATTCTTACTAAGGTTATTTATAATATTAGTTGGTATTTAGATTTCAATACATACTCTGACAGGTGTTAATTTCTAATTTGTCATTTGATTCTCCTCCCTTTTACCACTTTTATGAGTTGGTAAAACAATGACCCTTATAGTAGCTATAGTAGAAGAGTAGTTTTTGAATTTTTGACATTTTTCCTAAATGGTTATAAGTAATTAATATCTTAACTGCAGTTGATAAGCTTCATAATAGCTTCATCTTGGTCCCAGAAGCTGAAGGTTTTGGCTAATTAGACAGAGACCGAGACCACAGGATTTAAAGAGAGGAAAATGTAATAGTTTAAATCTTTTATTTTTTTTTATCACTGCATTGATTTGTTTACATTATTTGTCGTACGTGTTTTCAGGATGTGTTTCACACAGGAAGATCAATGGTGGTGCATCGCTTTTTTACATCTGTTTTTAGTTTAAATAATGAAAGACACCGGATCATAAAATAACTTTGCGTAAATTGAGAAGATATAAATATTCTTTGGTCTTGGCCCCTCTCCAGACCACAGGACCACAAGGTATTTTTATTTATGAAAACACTTTGGGAGTTATATGCCGCCGGTAAGATAAAAGCTGCTTTTTACAGAACGTTTCTTCAAACGAAATTCTCTCGAGCTTCTGAAAAAGTTCAGCTCGAATTATCAGGGCAAGCTAGCCCTCTCTAAGGTGTTGGGAATTTGACCATTTCTTTTCAGGACACTTCACTGACCCGGTAATCCCCCCGCCGAAACACTTCGCATAGTTGTTAGACAGAAACAAGCCGCCTCACTGTTACACATGTGTGTTTTCCCACAGTTTATCAGGTGTTTTCTCTTCTCAGATGGAGCGAAAAGAACGAAAGAGTCCCTCCTCTGACACACTTTACGAGGTGGTGAGTTTGGAAAGTGAGACGGAGAGGGAAAAAAGGAAAACCACAGCTAGTCCTAGCATCCTCCCTTCTGGGCCCGGTACCATGGCTCCTTCACCGCCCGACGACGACGAAGAGGAAGGTGATCAGACATCGTTCTGTTGCTGCTAAATTTGAAATTCCACGTGTAAATTTGTTCACACGTGGAAGCTGGAGGACTGCCCAGCCCTAAAATAATAAAAAGCGGTGCTCATAAGCTTCTTGAAATTAACCAAGCTTACATCATACATCCTAAGTGGGTTATTTATATATGTATATATTTATTTGATTTATACAGCACTTCACTTAGGAATCAAACTCCTTTCCTGTGGGGCGACACCCAATTTAGACATGTAGTCTAGAGGAGTTTGAAATCACGAACTTTTCTGACAGAAGTGTTTGTTCTGTCTCGTCCTGGGTACATAACCAGAAGACTTGTTTTAGTCAGTGCTTTTTACTGGGCTGTAAGAGGCGACAACGTCTACAAACTTAGGCCATAATTTGTAGACATAATAAATAGGTTTATTTTGTATCTGTTGGTACAGCTGCAACATTGGGGCGTCGTTTTCTTTTCTTTTCTCAAATGCTTGCTATGTTAATTCCCAGACTCAGCACTTTTTGGGTTCATGAACGCCTGCATCTGTTCTGCCAGAGCTTGCTTTATTGATCCTCATATGGGAAAATCTGGTCATTAGAGGACGATTTTCTTCATACAGATTCTGTTTATTTAGTCAAATCAGCATACGCCAACCTGATTACTGCAAATCAAACAACTTTTTTCACCATGTTGCTATTTTAAAATGTGTTCACCATGTTTTTCTCATTTGTCTGACATTCAGGAAATTCCTCATTTACTTTTTTGCCTGGCTAATGAAACTGTTGCCTCTTGGTTGCGTTGCTTATTGTCCAGATAACGACGAGCCCTTACTCAGTGGGTCTGGTGACGTTTCAAAGGAGTGTGCAGAGAAGATCCTCGAGACCTGGGGAGACCTGTTGTCCAAATGGTGCGCATTTGTTCTCTTGTTAACCTCATTCTTTCCCTCTGGACAGTAGTGCATTGAAAACACATAGATTTGGTTGTATCTATGTAAAAAGCCACCCCTTGCTTATTACAGCTTATTAGGACGGTTTCCCTCACCACTTATCATTTTAACTGGAAACTTATGATCAACTCTGTAAAACCTTCTTTTTTTTATCTGTAACTCAAAGCGTTCCCATTTCTCGTGTGTTTCATTCTAGTTTTAATGTACTGTTTTTAAAGAAAATTACAATGTATAGATTTTTTTATTATTAATGAAGAGTTGTGTCTGTCAAAGGCGTGAAAAGAAAATATGGTGCTCCGCAAATTTTTAGTTTCTTCTATGATAAAAATAATGCCTAAATTGAGGAAGGAATCATAAGATGAAGTAAGCCCGTTGGGTGATTTTATTACATTTTTATTTTTTTACTTGTAAGTAAATAAAGACTGTGTTCTTGCAATGTGAGGTTGAAGGACTCCAGCAAGTCACAGAAAGACCTTTAACATTTTTATACCCTGAGGACCAAACCTGGCAGTGATTGCATCACATGCATGGACACGCTCAAAGTAAAATTACCTTCCCTGTGTCTGCAGAAAATACCACGAGTTATGTAACGTGACCCATGGATCCAGTAAAGGAAACAGTTAGAATAGAAATAGATTTGAAAAACTTGTGAAAGATGTGTAAAATTAAGAAAATAATTAGGGATTTGGAAATCCTGGTGTTGGGTAAAAGCATCTGCCCCATTATAGATTTCTTCTGTTTTTGCCATACTTAAATGTTTCAGATCTTCCAACATCTTAAAACGGATAACGTGAGATTATGCAAAATGCTTTTTTCAAACAAGTACTCCCTTTGTTGGTGCAAACATAAAGGTATCCACATCAACTTAGCCCTTTTTGAACAAGTTATTGCCTCCTAAACCTCATAAATGTTTGTTCCACCATTTGTGGCAATGTCTGGCATTTGGCGGCGGGTTTTTTATTTGTTGTGGAGGAATTTTAGTCCAATCTTCTTTTTTCTTTAACTCGAGCCACATTAGAGTATTTTTTTAAGCATAAACAGCCTCTTTAAGCTTACGTTACAGCATTTCAATCAGGTTTTTGTCCAGACATGGGGTTGTCTGCTCAAAGAGTCAAATTTTAATTTCTTTCTTCTTCTTCTTTTTTTTTTGAGCCACTCTGAGATTGATTTGCTCGCATTTGCTTTTACTCTGAAGATCGGGTTTGTTTGGACAGCTGTTCCCCTAAATAATTTGAACCATTATTTCAGAAATGCAATTTGTGTTTGCTCATGTAATCTTGGTCTGAAATCTAAGTTTCTTTGATGATCTGAAACATGTAAGCGTGGCCAAAAAAAAAAAAGCAAAAATATAAGAAACTTGTAAAGGGGATTAATGGTTTTACCACAGCACTGCATCTCTTTGCATCAATATATCACTGCATTACTCAAACATGCTAGCAGATTGCTGAATTTCTAAAATAAATTGCACATCAGACTTGGAATAAGTGGCTTCTGAGTACTTATGACATTTAATTGTGTTTTTTAAAAAAAAGAGGCAAAACACTGAATTCTGCACGTGATTTATTGTTTATTATACTCTATTGTTTTACTACTATTGCCAAAAACTGGTGAGTGGTGAAATAAAGCACAGCTACACTAGAGGGTTGATAAATTACGGACATAAGTTAAATATTATGGACTACATGACCAAAAATAGCTTGTGTTTGTATGACAAAATAATGATGTTTGTATTCAGGATTTACTGCATCCCCTTGTGCATTGTGGGAGCTTCGGAGGGTAAACCTTGTTTTATTCGACATGGGTTACATAAGGAGCCCACATTCTCACAATCCTGGTCTCATAAACTATCAGTGGCGATAAAACTCAACTCTTTATGACCGTGGCAGCAAAAAGCAGCGAAAACGGAGAATTTGCCAAACTGTATTGAAAAAAACAAAACAAACAAAAAAATGCTTGGAGCATGGCAGTTAAAGATTATGGTTCTGTGTTTTCGTCTGTCTCTTCTAGGCACATGAACCTCTCAGTGCGTCCAAGGCCGCTACCAGCCTTGGTGCGGAGCGGCATCCCTGAGGCACTCCGTGGGGAGGTGTGGCAGCTCCTGGCGGGCTGCCACAACAACGACCACCTGGTAGAAGAATACCGAACTCTCATCACAAAGGTAAAACCATACAGAAGAGCTGTTATCATTTGGGACAAGTCTGCACCTACTGGCCTTATTTTGTGTAAAAGACTCATTAAAACCGCTGTGAATGTTCTCATTAGCAGTTTTTAATAACGGTTTAATGTTTATAAGCAGCCCAGAGTTTGTTAGGGTCTTGTGTTAAGACATTGGGTATAAGTGGTTAATATATGTGTTTGCAGGACTTGTTGAGGATGGAAATTGTGTTACTAAAAAGTACGTGTTGAAATGTAAAAAGATGACTGGTATTTACCTTTGTGATCATTTAGTATACATTTAGTGAGCTATTTTACATACAGGGCCTTCACTTTTTGCTATGTTATAACTTTTTTTAATTTAATGATTGCAGCCAGTGATTTCCAGCCTCTTTGTTCTGTTGTGTCAAACATTTGTTTATCCTGACCCACATAAACAGAAAAGACACTTGACTTCCCTAGATTCTCCATCATATAAGTGTTAAAAACATAATGTGTCATGAATTAACTAAAAGTCATTCATTAAAACCAACACAAGCCGCACAATGCTGCATAATGTAGGTCCCTTCCTCTCCCACGGGAGAACCGAAACAAAAAAGGGGAGAAGAGAGGAGGGGACGCTGTTTATATACAAGGCGCCCCAAAAATATGAACACGAGGTCAACAAAGAAAAGGTTCTGAGGTCAAGCAGCAAATAATAAATAGTTTTGTGCCATTATAACAAAAACAACAATAATCAAGCAGAAGGAACATGCATTAAGTTACCCCTGTTAGGTTACTCTGAAATCTTTTAAATAAAAAAAAATCCAACGCAACAAACTGCCTTTATAGAACAAAGATCATCATAAACATGCAGCACTGTTCGATCTACAGTCTGGAAAAACAAAAGAAGAGTATTTCACAGCTGCAAACCTGCTAAAAGTGGTCATCCACCTTTAACCGTGGCATTAATCAGAGAAAAAGGGGCGTGGTGCTTTTTTTTGTTTGTTTTTGTACTGGAATAACGTGTAATTGCACATCCCGAGCAGTAGATGGCAGTGTGGCGCTCTCATTATCAGAGCGAGCGCAGGGATTATTCGCGCTATGGTGTTAGTGTAGGTTTATTTTGCATACACACAGCACAGAAAGCGCCCAAGAGACACCATGGAAGCACATTTAACAGGGATGACAAGAAAGGCGGGCCGAGACAGAAATAATGAGACAAACGACAGTCCCCCAAAACTTAAGACGAGGAAATATGACAAAGTGCATGTACCGCTTGGCTTCACTGAGACTACAGTGGGAAACGAGGAAAGTTCGGTGTGTTTACTGTGTCTAGAAATGTTGGTAGCGGACAGCTTGAAGCCAAATAAATGAAGGCGTCACTTAAAGACATTACAACCCAATAACGCTGATAAGCCGCTTTAATTTTTCAGCGAAAATGTGACAAATATAGCCAACATTTATCCTACTTTGTGAAAACCGCTTCAGTAAACCAGCGAGTACTTGGACTCAGGGGTCCGATCATGTAGTGATGCAGCGTACTGTAATGCGCCGAATATCCATTAAGCGGAGCCACTTTGTTGCTAACCAAAGTCGTACTCACACATTTTAACCGATTTTTGAGCGCATTGTGCCACATAAAATCGGTCAGTAAGCACAAGTTTATTCACATATAAGACGCACCGGATTATAAGGCGCATTATCAATTTTGAGATATTAGGAAAAATACAGTAGTTAAAAGTTGACTGCAGGTAGCACTCAGGCTAAAAGCCATTTATATTGTTGTCAATATTATACAGTTAAAAAAGTGTGGCAATGTTTAAACATTCTAGTTGTTAGAAACCATTATGTTATAAATTAACAAATACACACACACACACACACACACACACATATATATATATATATATATACAAAATTAATTTTTAAAGACATTGTGGGTGATAATCAGAATGAAAGCTTCAATGCATTAAAACAGAAAATGATAAAAGTTATATTTTTGACTCATTTTGTTGGGATGAGGGTTGTTGAAAAAGTTATGTCATGGTGGTGGCAGCGTCATGCTGTGGTGATGCTTTGATTCAGAGGGGATGACGAAAGAAGTCAGAGTTGATGGGCAAACTGGATGAAACTAAATATCAAAGAAAACATCTTACTGTATACTTAAAAAGGCTTTTTCACCTGAGTGGTTCTGGTGGTTCTTAACTGGTTCTGAAAGGGAACTGGTTTGCCTTTCCAACACCTGATAGCCAAGTTGGAGCCACACGAATCAGAAGTTTTCTCCTTATAGCACATATTTTTGTGTAACTGAGGCAGGTTTTTTTTTGTTTGTTTTTCTCCTGTGGAGCATTGTTATTGTTGTTCTCCATGGCGACCATCCTAAATTAGTTTTACTTCTTTAGGAGCGCACCTCAGGGTCCACCAGTGGCCATGTTTTATAACCTTTTTAGTCTCTCATGTGCTTTTAAACTTGTGATGGTCACAGACGTTGCTCTGTAGATAAAACCATCAGATGAGTGGTGTTTTGCAGGCATTTGCACCTTTTTTTATAAACCACTAATGGGCTTTTTTATTGTTGGGTGAAAATGCAAATTATACTTTTTTTTTGTACTTTACTCTAAAATAAATGTATCGCTTTGTATTGCAGTTGCCTAATCTCAGGCCGGAACATTACATTAAATCTTAATTTTAAATGCATTAATTTAATAGCGAGAAGAAAATAATTCACTTTACTTTCAACAGTTTTTTACAGGGCCACCAGTGCAACGCTTATTAGTAATTCCTAACCCTCACTATAAAATAAATTTAACAGAACCCTTTCATATTTTTTATTTTGCATGTTTTTATTGAACAGCGTGTCTAGCAACTTTTAAAATGGGAAAGGCAAGAGAACATGACGTTCAATTAAGGGAGATTTTTTTTTATTTATTTTTATTTATTTATTGAGATCCCCATTCGCTGCAGTAAAACTACAGCTATTCTCACTGTGGTCTAACAGAATAATATTTACAATACAGAAAAGAGAGATGTGCGATAATCTTCCTAAACTTGTCTTAAGTCAATAAAAATGTCGCTTATTTTATTTGCGCTTTGAACATTGGAACAAGGAAGCAGCTTTCATGAGGCAAGCTATATTTTTTAACTGCACGTCAAGAAAAAAGTGGCATATTTCTTGTGTGAAATGCTTGATTATTATCGTTTGTTTATATATGCATATCTTTCTGTCCTCCCGGCTGTTTGAGAAATGGCTTGTGTTGCATTTTTGTCATTATTTTCGGTGTGATCTGATCCTTAGATGGTTATCTCCTGGCTTTTAGTTTGAGTCATTGTTTTATGGTCACTGTTCTCATGTACATGCTGGCTCCCAGGAGGCAACGGCGTTTTGGCCTTTCTGCTTTCTCATTTCCTTCACTCCCAATTCCTCTTCAGATCTTTTCTCATCACCGTCTGCACATGAAGCCCGCGCTCGTTGTTCTGTATCCCTGCTAGATGAGCACTGATCGTTAGGGAAAGTCAGTGTAGCAGAGTTTTTACAGCTAAATGTCACAGAAGTCATGTTATTTCCCTCCTGGTATGAACGGTATGGATGGAATCTCGACTCTAATTTTGACATCAATAACAGGGAATGGCCACTGGACAAGAGGCTGGGCAGGAATTCATTACAGAAGCTCTCAAGCATTTATGATATGTGTAGGCACACTCACAAAGATTTGTGATTTTTGCTTTGTTTGTTTGCTTTGAAGAGGAATTATGGAAAAGTTTAAAAAATGTCCAACATCTCACCTTCTACTTGCACCAAACGCCTGACGTTTAGCCTGACCTGATGTGAGGTCTTTGGCACTAACTGGTGTTGGTTTACTGTGTGCATGTTAAAATTAAGTGGAACATAACATACTGCATGTGGTTAAGAGTGTGCAGATAAGGTAAGTTGTGTCATACGATGGGAATTGTACTTCATATCAATAATGCCATTGTTATCAGCACTAAATTAATAAAGTATTTTTCCCAGTACCGTGTACAACGACATTTCTAGTTTGGAGCATGTGCTTTTATTGCTGAGCCTTGTCTTTGATTTTATCTGTTCATTGCCATCAGCCCACTTTTGTAGCCAATTTCCGACATACAAATCCGAATTACCCTCCTAGAAAAAGAGAAAATAGATTTATGTCCTGAACTGTTACCCTATGAAGCCCTATTTAACCTCTGGATATGAGGGACTCTGCTGCTGAGTACTCAAATTGACAGTCTCAATGTAAAATCCAGGAATTCAAAAAGTTGTTGTATCCCTTATTGTACATGTTGCCTTATTAAAGTAGAGCTGCCTACACATTTGTATCTAAATAAATTGGTATTATTTGAATTAATCAAACATGTTGAGTATGGTCTCTTAAAACTAAGCTCTATATATTTTAGTCTGTTTGTGATGTGGGGGCTGTGCTTCCTTCCTCTCAGCACATATTTCTGAATTCAGCTCTCGAGTTCCCTAGGATTTAATTCAGTTCAGTTAAAAAATACTTTGTTAGCCAAAAAGGGAAATTAAATGTTGCTGTTAGCGCTAAATGAGTTGTAATTGGTGTGGATAGCTGTAGGTAGGAAGGATCTCTAGTAGCGGTCTGCAGTGCTACAAATCTGAATTTATTAAGGAGTAATAGCCAATACAGGTGCATTTTAAAATAAATAGAATATCATTGAAGATGGTCAACTTTAGTTGCTCTGTTATCAAAACCTGCATGTCAAAGATTTATAGCTAAAACAGTGATTCATTAAAAGTATGTCTTTTGATTTGGTAATTATGCCTTGCAGCTAATGAAAAGCCCTGAACTCACTTCTGCAAAAAAAAAAAAAAAAATTAATATTACATAATATCAATAAACAGAGGGAGTTTTAGATATACACAAATGTTATGTTATCTCCCGCACAATCATGGGGAAGACTGCTGACTTCACAGCTGTCATCGACACCCTTCTCACGGAGGGAAAGCGGCAGAAGGTCATTGCTAAAGAAGCTGGATGTTCACTATGTGTGTCCAGGCAAATTCATAGAAAGTTGTGTGGAAGGAAAATGTGGTAAGAACAAGTCCCCAAGTAGAGATATTTACATCCTTGAGATGATTGTGAAGCAAAACCTATTTAAGAGTGGTGGTGGAGATTCACAAAGCGGGTCCTGCTGCCAGGATCAGTGGTATAACTCGGCTTGATTTGCTCGCCAATTCCCCTGACATAAACCTCACAGACAATCTGTAGAGTATCATCATGAGGAAAATGAGAGACATAGGAGCCAACGATGTGGAGAAGCTGAAAGCTTCTATTAAAGCAACTTGGGCTTGCTTCACACCCCAAGTGCCACAGGCTGATCTCCTCTATTTCACGCCGCATTGATGCAGTAATTCATATATAACGAGCTCCAACCAAGTATCGAGTGCATATTCTCTAGAGTACATAGACGTACATAGCATCGAGCCCTCATTTCTGTCCTATAAGATCTGTTGTCTTCTAAGGATTGTGGCTTACGAATAGGGCGTATCTTACTAAAATATATAGGTTTTTGGGGAGTAAACTGGTACTTAAACTACTTTTATATTAAATACACCTTCATAGTTGTTGATCTGGAACAGTGTTACTTTTCTGTCTGTTCAAATTAAAGTGTGTTTTGGAGAAAAGTCTGTAGTTTGCACACAAAATGATCACGTTAAAGAGAACAGTGTTCCTTTTAGAAAACATGTTTCCGTATGGGAAAAAAACAACAATAACAACACAAAGCCAGTTTTGGCAAGAAGAGAGTTAAGACATGACATTCCTCTGCTTAATTTGTACAGGCTTGCTGTCTTGTGGAAATGTGCGACTCTTACGTTGCCATTT
Organism: Fundulus heteroclitus; assembly: GCF_011125445.2. Classification (NCBI taxonomy): domain Eukaryota; kingdom Metazoa; phylum Chordata; class Actinopteri; order Cyprinodontiformes; family Fundulidae; genus Fundulus; species Fundulus heteroclitus. The sequence continues at coordinate 1,704,731 of NW_023397143.1, forward strand.
CAATTCATCTCCGTGCGTGACTCCATGCTACATCTTTTATTGACGCACAATATGTCTGTGCAATAAATCTCACATGTACAGTTGTTTGGTGGTTAAACCCTGCTGGCTGCATGAGTAATAGCCACCTTATTGGCTAAACAGAGAGCAGGTTACCAGGACGACTGCGTTTTTGTTCATTAGATCTGATTCCCTAGCATTAGCGGGAATGCTTAACCACCTAGAGTTATATAGATTAACTCCTTGCATATCGTTGATTATTTGTGCATCTGTATTCGGAAATTAGATTTGTCATTCAGAGCGGTTGTGCTGCACAGTTGGTTAAAGTTACTTGTTTGGGTTGCAAGCTGGGTCGGCTGCTAGACGTGTTACATGATTCAGTTCAATTTAAAAATACTTTATTAATCCCAAAGGGAAATTAACTTAAAAAAAAAAACAAGAGAGCATAGATCATACAGTTAAGTGACTTACTCCCAGCTTGGTGACAAAGGGGGATTGCATCATGCTTTACTTTTCCCTCTCTGTTTTCCAAGTCTTTTGTTTGTTTTTGCCCTAAACTTCTCCATGTCCTGTTCTTTCTTGACGAGCTGCTTCTTTCAACTTCCATTTTCGTCTCACCCCCCAATTCCCTCCCTTCTTCAGCCCTTTAGTCCTACTGTCACCTATTTTTAGCTCCTCGTGTAGCGCACTGAGGAGGTGCGTGAAAGCGGGGGAGAGAGTGTCTGGATTGTTGGGGGGGAAAAAGGTGCAGGCGGGGGAGGTGTGTGCGCGCGTGCGTGTTCAAGACCGCGTGGGTGTGTCTGAGTCTCCATCACGCTACCCCAAATATCTTTGCACGAGGCAAAATGTGCAGCCTTCAGAAAGTCATAAGGGATGGGACACAGAAAGTGCTGCGCTAAATCGCGCATTAATTACTACCCGCTGAATTAGCTAATTCTGGATGTTGAGCAATTCAATGTAATCTGCCCATCATGTGAGGGAGAAGTGAGTGTGAGTAATTATGCTCACAAATGTTCATTAGGCTCTAAGAGAAGCTGCTGATTTTTCCATGTGATTACAAAAAAAAAAAAAAGCCCTGCTGTTGACAGTTCTGGGAGAGGGGTTATAAGATAATTAGATCATGCTCTGTCGGTGAGGCTTATTTTACTGAAGCAAGTCTCCTGTGAGATACAGGAGCTATGATGATATATAAAATCAGGGATAGATTGAAAATATGCGAGTTTTTCAAACTTTGAGCCTATTTTCTCTTGTAGATACTGTTTTTTGAATCAAAACACACATAGACTGGCCACATAGTGGAATGGGCTAATTTTTCCTTGATTGCGTCTGATCGGTATTTGGGAAGTTAAGTACCCAGATAATATGACACAAAAATCTCTTCTTTAAATGTGTTTAATTTTGGAATTAGGCATTGATGCATAAACGAGAATAATTTTGTAATTTCTTTATTTTTTAATATATCAAAATTACTCCCTCTATTAAAGAACTCGTGGCATAGATTTCCTTTTTTGAGAAGAAACTAAAGTCTAAATCGGCAGATCCGACCTAAAAGAAAATGAAAATTGGTATTGGCCAGGAAAAAAAAAAAACTAAGGACAGAAAACATATGGTTGCATCTTTGTGTTTTTATCTCTACTGTTTTATATTTCTAGGTTCCAGATTTTAAAATGCAGCCACGTTTGTTTCAGAATAAAGCAAATTTAGGTAGAATAAATAGACTGTAGAATGAAAGATCAAAATGAATTTCATGGAGGCTTACCCATGGAATATTTGCTTTTGCAAATCCACAAAAAATGCAGACTTTTTAGTGGCTTCAGTCTTGCTTCTTCTTTGTCTCATTTGCTTCAAACATTTTTTATAATTTCTGAGCCTTGGAGGAAAGTGAATCGGATGTTTTAGTAGGTCATTCTATGTAAACGTGTGCCTTTTTCTGGGGGGCAAAAAACATGTTCAAATTATTTTTTTACTACGGCTTTTCAGCTATAATTTATTTCTCCTCAAGGCATGGGTTTCCTTGTTGTTTGAGCATATCATTCCCACGTGACATTGCACTTTCAACCACGGGTTTTCAGCACAACAGCTTAACTATTTGGCCCCTTATGACAAAAAGTCATAACATTATTTGGGTTAAAGTGCTTTTGTTTTGTTTGAGGCTGTAAAACAGAACACTGTACTTAAAAATTGCACTAGATCTTCTTTTTAGATAAATATAAAGACAGCAAACTGTCTTCCTTTGTTTGTATTTGGACTCTATACCTGCATCGTAAAGCTAGTGAACATTATTATTTCATGTATCTGTTTATCCACTGTTGATTTTCATTAGTAGAGATGCAACAATCAAAACTTTGAGGCTGGCTTACATTTTTTTTAATGCATTAAATTGCCGAAACTAATTTTAGCCAATACAAATTCCTTAATTTTAACTTTAATTATAAGAAGGTATGTTTCTTTCTTTATATTATTAGTTAGACTGATATGCAGTCCCTGAAAAACCACAACTCACTAGAAGTTTCAACTAAAGACATGTCATTACAGAGGGTTCATTTTAAACAGTGATCACCGTGTGTTACAAAGTAAGACCAATTCCAATAAATAGTGTCGTTTTCTGTGACATTTTGTTATCTGCCTCAAATTATTTTTATTGTGGTTTAAGCATGAGCTGATTTGACGATTCTCATGGTGTAATAACCTTGAATAGAAATACCACAGTTTAACCGTATCTCAGTATTTACTTAACATTTTAAAACAAAAATGTATAACTTGATTTAATTGCTCTTATTTGTGTTGCTCTGGTTGTGAACTTGAAAGCTGACGATTGTTTCTTTATTCTTGAACTTTAAGTTTGCTGTTTTAGGTTTGTTGTAGAATCCGCCTGCCTGATTCAGTGTACTGTTTTATTCTTGCAACTGGCCTTAGACACACACAAAGAAAACTTTATTCAACCTAAGCATACCACAGTGCATGTTATTCAAAACTGTATTTGTCCTTGATGATAAGATTAATTATCATTAAGTATCAGCGTCTTTCTCTTATCAAACTTCACCATATTCTTACATGCACACAGATACTATTCCTGCTATTTTTCTTGCAACCTAAATTAGGATTTTCCAAGCTCCAAACTACACTGATTGTTGCTAATTTTAGCAGTTTGAAACTGTATAAATCCCGGCATGATTATTAGACACGCTTTGCACATTAAAAAAAAGGAGGTGTGAGAGGTTGGAGGGGGGAAGGAAAAAGTCTTGTGGTTTTATGGGTGATGATTGGTTGGAGGCACAGAAAATGGGAGGGGCCTCAGTGCTGCTGTTTCTGTAGACAGAGGCAGAAGGAGGGAGGCAGTGTGAGAAAGAGAGACGGCAGAGCAGGACAAATGAACACAGAGGGGGTTCTCCCAGCATCGGTATGCCTGCCTTTAGGATTTCATCTCTAGACAAAGTTGCTGCTCTTAACGCCGGAAACAGACCCATGGCAGTGTTTTACTCCACCTTTGGGAGGACTGGATTTGGACTTCTTTAACCCCACATACCACCGACTCGGTAACGGCTTACGGTATTCTGCTGGGATCTTACGGCAAAGGACCAGAGAGAAGCCGATGGAAGCTCGGTAAAAGAAGCAGAAGAGCCAAAAAGAAGAGGAAAAGTGGATTGAAGGACAGAAAAATGAGCTGATTATGCTTAATCATTGCCACAGTATATGTATGCAGCTCATTAAACAGTGACTTTTCTCTGGACGCCGTTTCACTGACTTGATGGACTACAAATTGATAAGAGCTGCCGCCTGCCATTTCTGCATTTGCATCTGACGTTGAAGACATCCCAAAATTAATAAGAGTCACATTTTCTGGCAGTTTTCTTCCTCTGTGCCTTCACCTGAAAACACTCCAGACGAAGGTTTTTACCTTACTCGTACTGTAATTTTGCCAGCTTTAAGCGCAATTCCAGCGAACCCTCTCTCACCTTTATCTGTCCTTTCCATCCTTCCCAGGTTCAAAAGGAGCATGGAGATGTTTGTTTGAACTGAAACCAAGCTGCTGATAAAACCAGCAGGCTACCAGACTGAATAGTGGCTTTTTGGATTTATCGTACCCTTTAAGGGCCCCTTTTATGTGTTGTTTTTTTTTTTTTTTACTGCCTGAGATCATGAATTCCTCCCTGGATCCACTGAACCAAAGCTCGCCGGACTTAAATTTATCTGCTCCCTTCTGCTTACTTGAAATAGGCTATTCCCAAATTTTCAGCACCTGCCTCCTTGAAGTGTCCGTCATCCTCCTCCTCACTATCCTTATCATCTGCGGCAACCTGGTGGTGATCTTCGTGTTCCACTGTGCCCCGTTGCTCAGCCAGCACACCACCAGTGCTTTTATCCAGACCATGGCGTATGCAGATCTGCTCGTGGGGGTCAGCTGCCTCTTCCCGTCGCTGTCTCTGCTCCACCATCTGCAGGGCCTGGACCCCAAACTGACCTGCCAGGTGTTTGGGTACATGGTCTCAGTTTTGAAGTCTGTTTCGATGGTGTCTCTGGCGTGCGTGAGCGTCGACCGCTACATCGCCATCACGCGGCCTCTGACTTATTCATCTCTCGTCACGCCTTGTCGGGTGCGCTGCTGCATCGTTCTAATATGGCTATACTCTGCCTTGGTGTTCCTCCCGTCCTTCCTGGGTTGGGGGAAGCCCGGCTATCACGGCGACGTGGTCGAGTGGTGCGCGGTCGAGTGGAGGACTAGTCCCGCTTTCACGGCCTTCATCGTTGCGCTGCTCTACGCCCCAGCCGCCCTGACGGTCTGCTTCACGTACGGCAACATCTTCAAGATCTGCAGACAGCACACCCGGGAGATCAGCGAGCGCCACGCTCGCTACAGGCCCCAGCAGCAGCAGCAGCAGGGCCCCAGAACGACTGTGGGATCGGGGATGAAGGATTGCACCCCAGTGGAGCAAGGCCAGCTTCCCCAGTCGTCCCAATCGCAAAAGCTCCAGCACCACCAACCTCAGTATCAGCAGTCAACATACCCAGACAAGCGATACGCTATGGTATTGTTTCGCATAACCAGTGTTTTCTACATCCTCTGGCTGCCTTACATCCTCTACTTCCTGTTTGAGAGCGGAGGGATATACCACCACCCGGCGGCCTCGTTTCTCACCACGTGGCTGGCCATCAGCAACAGCTTCTGCAACTGTCTCATTTACAGCCTCTCCAACTCGGCGTTCCGAAAGGGGCTCAAGCGCCTCTGCTCCTTCTGTCTGCGGCGCAGCGGCGACGGCGGCTTTGGAGTCGGGAACACCAAGAAGCCGTTTGTCGGCTCTCTCGAAAAAGGATGCGCAAAGCAGTGGTATGGATATGACAACGAGGACTTGAGAGTTGGCACAACATGTCATGTGTAGTTCAAATGAAGAATGAAACACTGGTGTCAGGATTACCATTTGAGCTAAAATGCCCAAAGTGACTGCTCTCAAAATCTTTTAAAATGTGCTTTTAAGAGATTGAAGAAGGTATTGTTCTGTTGCTGCTATTTCTCGCTCTCCCTTGATGAGCCACATCTGGCAAAGGCAAAGAATATAAGAGTCGAAAGCATTGCAGTTTGCAATAAAAAGGGGCCCTATTGGCCCTAAAAGGTGTTTTTCTTTCTTTTAATGATGGAAACACAGGTCGATATGCACGGGGGGCTGATAGATGAAGTGTTCTGGTATGAAGACGGTCTGTGTGTCCTTTTTGTGGGAGGAAGTCCTTTTGATCAAAAGGTTGAACACAATGTTTATCTACTGATGCTGTTTTAGTTTGGAGCCAAATACTCAACTTGTCTTTGCCCAAACCAGAACTAGAACGTTCTCATGAAAAGTTTTACGGGCTTCTTCTGGAGTAACGTGACCTTCGTCGTCAACACAATTTGTGTCGCATTCAGCCAACCCTTGATGGGTCCGGTCAAGAGGCTGATGGGATTTAGTGAGACTGTGCTGAGTACAGCGACCAGAGACAAACTGAGCTTTTCACTAAATGTTATTTATTGATGTTGTTAAAATGTCTGTTGAATTTGTGGGTTTGCACACTGCACCTGTCTGTTTAAAAGGACCTAGTTTTGGTGTACGATTGCTCAACTGACAAAAATCAAATGTAGGGTTCAGTGATATGGACAAAAGAGCCACAATCCAATAAATAAGTCGTTAAATGAAATAAATTCTAGTTCTTAAATAATCAATTGTTTAACAGTTTAATTGATGTTGTCAAAATCTATAAATAAATATTTAGTAATAATCTTTTTGTTTTGTTTTTATGCTGCAGTCCATTATGATACAATCAAAGTATCAAAGTAATTATACAAGTAAATACAATTAAAAAAATTAAACACATTTAAGAATAGATCTTTGATTGAAAATATTTAGTGATTCATTACATTAATAATTGTATTATTTATTCAATATTTGTACGTTAAATTGATGCTTTATACTGATTGGTCAGAAGTTGATCTGCATCAAACCAATCAAATCTTAGGGTCTCCTTAACGAGCCACAGTGACAATTATGGTGGACTGTATCACATTGATTATGATTTTTTTTTTATGTATATTGAAATAGTTTTTACATATTTTAATATAAAATAAAAGAACATTTCATTTGTATTATTTCTAAATTTAATTTAGTAATGTATTAAATACATTTCATATGTAAACAATTATAGATAAATGTGTTAAGTTATTTAAAGAATTTGTTTCCAGTTGCTTTTTGAAATAAGCTTGCACCTATGCTTAATTACTTATTTATTTGATTGTGGCACTTCTATAAAATTTGCATATTTACCAGTTTTGTTGCACCTTATTTTTTATGTAGCATAACGTGTTTTCAAGACCAAGAAAGCATATTATTTCCCCGTCTTTTGTATTCAGATGTTTTGAGGTCTTTTATTCAGAGGTATAGCAGGGTTCCTACACTGGCTGGAAAAGTCTTTTATTGGTATACATACATAATGGAAAAAGAAAATGTTATAAATGATTGCATTTTATTATCTATTTCCATGTCACATTGTCTAAATGTGCCGTCCGTCTGTTCTTACAGTCTGTGGGTGCCTTTAGGGTTTGTATTTAAAGCCGGACCTTGATTAAATATGTGCAGTTAATTGGAAAACCAAGTTTGATTGCTAATTTTATTTAGATTAGGATTTATCATTGTTCACATACAATGATATGTAATGATTGAGTACATTTGAGTTTGTAAAAAGAAAGGGCCCCAAACTGTGGTTAAACAGTTTGGGATGCTATTAATTTAGATGGCCAACCTTTATAGTTGACTCACAACGTTCGTCTAAAGAATTTAGAAGAGAGGAAGCATCTTAAGAGAATCTGGACCTATATGGTTGTGAAAGTATGCAAAAGAATTTGAGCATTGGTGTGAGACTTGAAGATTTGTGTGCATGTTAGTGGCGTCTTGTTTTTGTGCATTGATATCTAAAAGAAATCGTTGAAAGACTTTAAAGTGAGCCTAATTGTACTTTTCCACGTGTAAAGTTGTGTGTTTTTAAACTTTCGGGTCTTGTGTTAATTTAAGAACAAACATTCCTTAGCTTTATATCTCGTCTGCAGTAATGTGCCAAAGAAAGTCTGTTGTATTTTCGACGTTTCTTTTCCTCCTAAACGTAATACCTGCTATATGACTGAGTTTACGCAACGATATTATGAACTGTCTACTGCACTGTGTCGCCTATGTGATGCCTTGTGTGCATGTCTACAACTGTTTCCAAGTATAAAGTTGCCTTTATTTAAAAACTAATAACAGTGCGTTGACTGTTGAGAAAGTAGTTTTCTCTAACAGCAAGTGAGGGCTAAATTAAAGGGCATGTGACTGTTATTAGATTATTCAGTTTCAGAGGCAAAGCTTAGCTTCACTCTGTTGGTAGCTGAGGAAGTGAAATTTTCAGTGTTCCTTCAGCTTTTCAAAGCAGTTGACACTTTTTTCTTAAACAAAAAAAAAAAAAAGTAAATGAACCAATCAAACGGTTTAACTTCTATCATGAGCTTGTGTTTCCCACGCGATTGAACCGCAGCGGAGATGATGAATGTGTGCAGATATGCCGAGACTCGGCCATTGGCTAGATTCTGACTGTTTAATGTCTTTTGGTCTCTGTGTTGGTCTCATTTCTAGTAGGGCCTTGAAATAATTAGCCGTTGTTTCGTTTGTAAAGCATTCTGAAATAGTGCAACCATTCCTGTCTGTACCATCTTCTGTGCTGCTGTCTTATTATTTCCCTGTTCATAGAAATAACTGGCCGAAAGTTTATCAGAGGATATTTATAGATTTCTTTGTTTCGGTCACCATGCTCAGTTTGTTCCTCTGAAGTGATAAATGTTGTGCAGCCTACACGGTTTTGTGGCGTTTCTACTTCAAGCATGGTCATTTTTGATCCTTTTAGTTTGGAACGATTCTGTACAATAGCAGCTCATTTCACGGTCCCTTTTTAAAACAATACATGTTTGAAGACAATCCATGATGCCGAAAAGTTTTCCCCTTGGTCACATACACTCATTCCCTTCTTCCTGTGGGGAAAACAATCAACTTACGTGTTCTCACGGGAATGACACTGATGGCTGGGAGGAAATTTCCATGCCCTGGTTGGTTAAAATAATGAAAAAAAACAAAAAACAAACAAACATGATCTTTAGAGTTGGTAGGGCTTAGGATGTAAAAGTCATTACTTGTAAGAACAAAGACATATGGTTGAACTACAACACGTTATAAGGGTAATTTAATACTTTTACATCATAATTAAACAAACTCCAACAGGTCTTACTTGCATTAGTAGTGGCTCTGTTATATTTTCAGAATACTATAGCTACTACATTAAACATTATTTTTAATTGTAATATAATATGCTTAAGATAATTGCAAGATATGCAGATATTGCCCTTGTTCTCTCTGTTTTTTTGCCTTTTTCTTCTGGTATATTCCTGGGTTGGCAAACCGTTTAAGTGGATCAGCAGTAGTTGGACTGGGACAGCCTAGAATTTTATCCTTCTCCGAAACGAGTCCAAATGGAGCCGCTTAGGTCCGACACCGCACATAATTGTTTAAATTTAGAGATTTTTAGGTATTGAATGGTCCCGTTATTGTGTATTTCAGTAGATCTAAACTATTGCCGTCTGTTGAGCCACACAATAAATAAGAGATGAGACGAGACTGCCAATTAAACATTCCACACAGGAGATTTTTTTTTTTTTTGCAAATAATAAATGATGTGTACAATGAGACCTGGAAAGTTTGAGACTTCAAAACCACCTTGTTAAACAAAAACCAAACATGCCATCTTTCAAACACCAAGTGTGTTGAATTTGTTATTAGACTTTTGGAAAGATGTCTGCTTTTCTATAGACTGTGAATGTTGCTTAGTTTATTTATGCTGTTGATGAATGTGGGTGAGACTTCAGATTACACGACGCTCCCAGTGCGATACGGTTTTGTGAATCATAGATGTTGTTTATCTGTGCTGAACAAATAAATCTGATTTTTATCACAGAGTTTTCATTTTTTCTCCCCCAAAGAATTTTACAGTTGGGTCATGCAACCTATTTTTATTTTTTTTTGCATGCAAACGACTGCCAGCAAAAAGTAAATAAGCTGAATATCTTATCGACTTTTCTATCTTATAATAAAAGCAAATAGTTGCTGGCTTATCTTGTAACGAATGGCATTTGTTCCACTAACTTGTGTACTAAATTTCCTTGATAAATAAGTAGTAAGTTTCCACTGCCGACTGCGGGGGAAGAAATGTTATGAAGTTACCAGTGCTAATAGTCGCTTTAGCACCTGCTGCTAACAAAGTATTGTGCATCGATACTGTTATCAGGAATCAACCCTAATGGAACTAAAAATGATGCTAGAAATAACTTTTTATTTGAATGTTATCTGATAAAGAAGTAAAAACGTTGCACTCAGTTATTTGGGGTTTGATCCACAGAGCGTAGCAAGCCTGATAAATGTTACGCCACTCCATTCTGATGTCTCAGCGGGATCCTTTAGGAGCAGGGAAAGGAAAACAAGATGACATGTCGACTTTTGTGTCGAGTCAGAGAAAATCGGGGACAGTTCTCGCTGTTCAGCTTTCTCGTTGAGGCTCCACTCTGTGATTTTTATTTGCCTGCTTCTTGACACGCACATAAATGCAAAGGCTACAGCCTCCCTATTTATGTCTGACTTCTGTTGAAGGGGTTGTAATTTTGTAAGAACACCATGTTTTGTCCCAGGACTTCACTCACTTAGAAGTTTTCTGGTTTCCCTATTTGTCCATCCGTTTCCTTTGACGGCAACTGAGTCATGTTCTCGATTAGCCTTTATTTTTGCACTTCCTCTCCATCACACCTGCCACTTACTCAGCAGTAACATTTGTTATCTTTACATAAATGTACTGGTCAAAAAAAAAAAAAAAAAGACAATCCTTTAGAAAGTACTCAGCCAGTGAAAGATCAGTACACCCTGGTCAGTTTTTTTGTTCAAATGTATTTTTAAAAACAAGCTCCAAGTGCTTTAGATCATTTTAAAATGGTTAAAGATGAATACAACCTGAGGCTGTATACACAAATACACGTCATTAATGCATTTGGATCATCAACCACTTTACCACATATATCGTTATCCAGCAACTCTATTCCTTTAGGCATCTAGACTTGGAAGTTCCTAGCGGGCGTCAGAATGGGGAATAAAGGTCATTTAAGTCACTTTGAACCTGCCATGGTTTGTGGTGCTATACACACGGGTCTGAGTATTTCAGAAAGTGCTGACCGACTGGAATTACAAAGAAAGGTCTGAAAACTGGAAGATGGCCAGTGTTGATGAAAAAAAAAAAACGTGTATATGTCAGGGGAAAGTGGGTGAATTGGTTCAAGATGACAGGCAATTTATTTACAGTAAAATATAGTCAACCCAATCATACGGACTGATTCAAAAATTAATGTACATACATTCAAATGCAGTCCTAGTTATAAAACATTACAATAGAGTTCAGTTTTTAGGCCACTTGGTAAAGACACAGTTGATGGCATCGAGTCACTTGAGTTTACAGCAGTCCCTCCTGAACAACCGTGTGGCAACAGTGGAAAAGAAGGACTCCTAGCAGAAAGAAACCTCTGGTTCAGGCATCACCGACCTTTTTGAAACTGAGAGCTGCTTCATTGGTACTTTCTCACATGAAGAGCTACCAGTACCGATCTTTGAACTAAAAGAGTGAGAGTTCACCTTTAACATTATGTAAAATAAACATAGTTTTCATGCTTTGTTATAGATATTGTCATTTTAAAATCTATATAAATGCAAGTGTGAATAAACGGCAAGAATAATGGGCAAAGAAATAACGTTTTAGATGCAGCTCATTGGTGGGTTGTGCTTTTTTTTCAGAACAGGCTCATGAGCGCCACATGTGGCGTTGGTGTTGGTGACCCCTGCTCTAGCTGATCCCAGTTTAGTGTGGGTGGAGTACCATTTTTTTAACTCATAACCTTAAAACAGTTAGGCTTCAGCTAAAAACAGATAACTGAGGCTAAAATTTGCATTGGATAGTAACAGGGTGGGGTGGGGATGAGGGGGATGATCCCTGGTCCAATGAGCCTCAATATCATCAGCAATAGTTAGATAGTTGTCCAAAATCTGGCTTAAAAAATATGAAGGCATGGATCCATTTCACCTTGTATCAAACAGTTAGGCTGGTGTTGGTGTAGTGGGGTGGGGAATATTTTCTTTGGCAGACTTTAAGCCACTTAAATATGCTGGAGTAAGTGATACTCAGTTGGTATTAAGTATTGTTGCTGACCATGTCCATCCTATTGTGTCCATAGTGTAACTATCCTCTAACGGCTACTTCTGATAGAATAACGCAGCATTTCCCAAAATTCAAATTAACTCCGACTGGTGTCTTGAACGTGTTCATTGCCCTCCAGTAGCGTCCGCAGTCAGCAGATTTCCGTCCATTAGAGGTCGAGCGGGATTTGGGGGGAAAAAAGAGATTTGTATCTAGGATGTTTGTCGGACAAATTGACAGTAAATGTTTGGTGCTGTCGTATCAATATTAGGGCAATATTTAGACTAGATGTAGTTGCATTATTATTGTTGAATACTTGAGAGACAACATCCCTATTTTCCTCACTTTTTTTAAATTTATTTTCCACCATCATAATATTCCCACCACTCTGCTGAGCTGGCACATCTTGATCGCTAAGATCTATATCGGTTGCTATTTTGCACTGCCAACATTGAACTTTTCAAACTAATGCCTTTTTGCACCATTATGTTTGCACTATAAACTATTATGTTATTTTATTTCAATTGCAATCTCATTACATTGTCATAAGCTATATGCAATGAAATTTTGTTTTATATGCACTCTGTAGATACAAAATTACAATAAAGTTTGTCTAAGTCTAAGCTGCTGAGAGTCGGTCCAAGCGACCATACATGTTTTCACCTGGCAGAGTTTGAATGCATAGTTCCTAAAATATAACAGGCTACCGAATATTGCATCCAAGCCGTCCTTTGCAGTTTTATACTGTAGACATCAAACAGATTTCAATCACATTTGGCAACATTTTCACATTCTTAAGACATGAAGAACACTGTGTCTCAAAACTGTTTTGTATAAATCGAAGCAATTTAATTTCAAAGTAAAACAGCAAAACTCAAGTATAGTTTAGCATTACTGTGCAATACGTATGTAACATTATGAACATTTTATCATGATCATCATGTCCAGATTTATCACTGTTATCAGTTCTACTTAACAATCAATGTCTGTTATTTTTGGTAGCAGTAGTGGCTGTAATATATTTCATATCATTGTCACACTCTCACCAATACACCAAGAAGGCTTTCTGTATTAAATTATATCTGTCAGGGATAAATTGCAGCCTGTGACTGAGCACACAATGCACCCAGCATTAACTGTGTTTTTAAGGAGCTGAGTGGACAATGTAAGTGGGTTTTAATTAGCTTTATGCTATTTGAGCTTCTGAGCACTTTATGCCTACATAAGGCTCTTAATGTGAGCGGTTTGCACTATTGATGCTATGAAAAGAGGCAACCATCGTGTTATTGTTTTGATTGGTTTGGTGACCTTTGGATGCAATGTTGGCAGTCCAGTAAATCTGGTGAGCTGGTAACTAATTAAACAGGAAAACAAGACCATCCACTTTAAAGGTATATAGCCACATTATGTCCTCAGAGAAAAAGACCAAAAACCATTTGATCATGATAAGTTATATACACCAAGCCTGCATCCTGATAATGTTTTGATGGTCCTTTTTGTGGATAAAAATAGCCCCAGCACCGGCCACTATGATCAGCTATCTACCGGCGGTATCGCATAACTACCATAATGCTGGTTTGCTCAATTAATAAAACATTATTAAATAATGCCGGACCGAGCTTGACCCTCTGCAATGCCTCGCAGTAAAGCGGCAGCTTGGCGTGATCGAGGACCAACTGTTATTAATTAAATACACACTCTATGAGCCTCATATCAGAACATTTACTCACATCAGTCAACTCTGCGGTCACATCTGTGTGATCGGCAGCTTTAGCATCTGCTTCAGTGAACACCAACGGTCATACTGTATTCCCAGTGACAAATTTGTTACTAACAAATTGAGTAAAAACAAAGCGTAAAACAACAAAATAATAACGAATACCCCAGCGGGACGTGGCAATCTTTCAGAAAAACTTTGCTTGCCACCAGAGTGAGCTACTGACATAAAAATAATTTAAAAAAGTCAAATAACATGGCTATGCGCCTTTTAATGTTTACTAACTCACCGCAGCTGAGGAAGAGGGCTGCTCTTGCATGTAGTTTGGACAAAATATCTTCAAAAAGCCCTTTTGGCAATGTTATAAACTTTTGAAGTTCAGCAACACGTAACACTTGGTGCCTCTTGGCGGTTTTAATATCTCTGCCTTACTTTCAGTACTGTCTGCTCGCATCTGCTGCAATGTTGTTGTTTTTTTGTTGTTTTTTTATAAGCGTGCCACTAACATAGTTTTAATAGTATTATTTAACTATAGTGATTCTATGCTACTAATATTGTAATTGTTAAAACTACAAACCTTTTATGTCAGTTACATTAGGTTTTCACGATATAAAAAAAGCATATTGATAAAATAGAAATCATATCGATCGAAGCGATAATTATCAAAAACACTGAATTCAAACTGAACCGTTTATTGAATCAACTTTTTTTTTATTTTTACCCGCATTGCAAATTTTAAAAAAGGAAAAAAAGAAAGAACACGTGCTCTCTTTGATTGGTTGGGAGGATGTGATGACTGTAGTATTAACCTACATGATAGGCTAGATGCAAAAGGAAGGAAAACTGTTTTTTATTGATCTTTTTTTCACAAAAGTGTCTATGTGCAGTGGATTTTCAGAGGTGGGTTCATTGCACTTGAGCGCTTTTTCCACTACTAAGCGACTCCTTTATTAATGACTTCACTCCTCTCACCTAGGAGGGTTTTACTTTCAGAATCCAGACGGGTAGTTTTGACCAGGCGCGGCAAAGGTCTCTAAATCAACGGACCACTTTTAAAGTCATTCATCATGTCATTGTCAAAGCTATAAACTAAACACATCGTATCCCCCATTTATGCAGTCCTGGTCTTAAAACATTAAACACAATATCCGTGTATTGCAAGACTGGTGATGCTGTTCCATAGATGCAAAGCAGGACTCCTTAGCTTTAACAACAAATCTTTTCTTATGTCCTCACCGTGTAGGATTTTCTAAATCAGAGTATTTTCTTACTTTCATAGATACCTGTTTTTTTTTTGCCTTAATGAATAACAACAAAAGTGGGACCAGTAATGTTTAGTCAGTGCTCGACTATTAGGTTTACTGCAATATATATTTCAACACATAATCTTTGTTACATTTTAATAAAAGCGTGCCTATTTTTGTGCCGTCTCAAGCTTCTGCACAGTAGCATGATACAGTGGATATGTTTGCTGTTCCCTCTCACGCGAACCCTCATTAGAAGTTGCTCGTTAACGGCACAGACAGACGGACAGAGGGGAAGCTAATTGACCATTAAGTCAGAGGTCTTTGTTGGTTCTCTCTGCACTTCAGATAAGTATGGCTAAGTGGTGCTTGTCTAAACGTGGATTGTTATCTTTTACTAGGAAGCTGCAGCCAAGTGTAATATGTCCCTCACACTGGAACAAGTATTTAAATTCCTGTGGAATGAAAGACATCAGGATCGTGTAAGATTTCTTTTCAAATCAGGTTTGTGGTATTACGTAAGTTTTTTATGCAGCCTTGGACCCAGTCCTATTTGTAATTTAACTTACATGATGCATTTCATGGTGAAGCCATTTAAGAAGGCGTAGTTGTTCATTGTAATATTTTACAAGTTTTGAGAGAGAAACTAAAGCAGAAATGATCACATTTCAGAATTATCACAGAATAAATTGGGGCCGATTACTTACAGTTGTCCTACCTAAATTTTAACAAATCAGATGAGGAAGTCTGAAGTTAGTTTCTTAAAGCTAGAAAAAGATAGCAGAAGTAACAAAGATTTGAACCAGTGGACGTTAATATATATTTTTTTATATTCAAAGGTGCTTTTTGTTATGGCTCACCACCAAGGGTGCCATTCTGTCAGAGTGTGGCACAAGCAATCAAAATATTTATGTTGAATCCTGCAAGAGTTTTATATTTTCTTCTTTAAGATACAGTTTGTGATTTCTGATGCCATTAATATAAGAAAAAGGGTATTTTAAAGTTTCCCGGCAATACTTTGTTAAAACCTTCTATTGTCTTTTAACCATCTAAGCCAATTATTTAATCCCAACATCTATTTACTCTTAAAAACCATCAAACTCTTTTTAAATTCTTGTAAAAATGTATGAACTCGTTCATACCAGGCAAACAATGTCCTTCTAAAATGCCCTATCTCTTCTGAATCTCCAACCTGACCTGACCTGACAAGGAAGTATTAAACTAAGCATTAAAAAAAAAAATTAAATAGAATTACTGAGACTTTAAAATTGTGCTGTAAGAGGTGAACTAGGCCCTTATTTGTTGATCTATGACCAAGGGTAGCTTTTTTTGTATTAGTGATTCTTTCTTTAGACAGATTTTCTGGTTCTCCAATTATTATTATTATTATTAATCCAATTATTGGATTATTTTTCTTTTCTGTGGAAAGCAGAACAGAATCCACAGAACAAGGAGATGTGGGGACTTGATGGCTTTGGTATCAAGGACCAAAATTGTATAATTAGCTACAAAGCAAGAAAATAATGTTAGTTCCAATAACCAAATTACCTTTCTGCCAACAATTCCCAATTTAAAATACTTTATTACAAACAGAAACTTAAAGCTCAAGATGACAAAACATGGCAACTTTGTTGTGATATGATCAGCGTTCTCTCTATCACCCGAAGTGAAATGTTCCAATGGCATAAGTAGTTAGGTAGGTATGATGCGTTCACTGATCAGACAAAGATTGGAAAAGTCAGGGCAGGCCAAACTAAAAAAAAAAAAATGCCTGGCTCCGGCCACCAGCCGATTTCTCGTGCCATCACTTCCTGAGGCTAAAATTGCCCGCCAATTGACAAGACTGCATTGCGTCAAATATTACATACATATCTTTGAATTATTTACAAAGAGGTCTTTAAAAGGGAAAGAAAAAAATCTTCATAAAATTGTCTTTTAGTACAGTTGCCTTTTTAAAGGTAATTTATTCCTGATGTGCTTGTAATCAGTATGTCATTTTTTGAAACGCAAACCCAGTTCTTCAGGAGTTTTTACTGATCCGAGTTTGTGGCGCTCCGTCTCATCACCTCAGATAAATATGAGGCACAGGTTTCTACAGGTACGCATCAGCAAATCTGCAGCTTTATTAGTGGTGTTGAAAGATTCGGCCAACATCAGTTTCCTACATTCCTTTTTTTTTTTTTTAAGCGGTCGGGGTTAATTCAATGCAGAAGGAGTTGATTCTGAGTTCCTTTGTCTAAACCTAAATGTTGTAACTTATGTTGTGGTCCCAAGAGGTGTGTTTTATTATTTCTTTCATTCTTACTGTGGTTTGACTATAAGTTTATTGATCGCATTCTATCAAAAAGGCTCAGTGACTGTATCAAAATTTGCTTTAAATATTTTTGCTGTTAAACATTCGGTCTGCTGCAGAATAAGCTGTAAGTTTCATCATGCTTTTTTTTTTTTTTTTTTTTTTTTTACTAGCCCTATAATCAGTTCAAAATGTTTTTCTCCTACAGTGTCATTGGTTTGCTGTTTATAAATGGTTGTCAGATGCATTTTGCTTGAAATGTAGGGTTCTCCACACAGCATTGCTCACCAACCTGGTTTCATGTCCTCCAGTGGCTCCTTAATCAGATCCCACTTCTAAAAAAAAAGAAAACAATAGACTGAAACACTGTTTATTCCTCAACTTATCGATGCTGTCAAACCGAAAGAAAAGCTATCTTAAGTAGCTGAGATTGTCATTGTAGCAGGTTTGACCTCAAAAGCCAAACTGTTAACTATCAGCCAGGAAGTTGTGTTTTTGTCTGTGTTTGTTTTTTTATCAGAAGACATTTTAACGGGTCATTGTATCTACATTTAAATGGAGTCATAATGACATGATTGGGAGGGGAGGGGGGGGGGGGGTTATTCATAGATAAGGTGTCATTTTTTTTAACACTCTGTGAAACCCCACTCACTGTTTTGCGCCGTTTGTAAATTTTTGACAGCTTCGGAGTGTTTTCAGACCGTGCTGCTGGTGCGACGTGTCCACACTTTTGCAACAATGAAATTACTTTTGATGCACTAAAATGGAATAAAATTAGAAGCGGGAAGAGTGGACGTAGAGTTACAAAGAAGCATGGAGCGGTGGACGATCTGTACAGTGGAAGAGAACAGTCTGTGCTGCCAATTTCTCCTCCTACCCCACGTTTCTTAACAATGCGTGGGGCCCCTGCATGCTGAAGATCATTTACACCAGCTGGGTCTGGGAAGAAGTTATCTTTGCAAATACAGCTGATAATAAAAAACTAACCCCAGTAATAGTCTTATCTTTTTTTTTTTGTTGTTGTCTTTGCCACATTCTTTCCCACCCCCACTCACCTCCCATTTTATTTTCTGTCTTCTAGGAATCTCCTCAGGACAGTGCAATCACCAGGGATATTAACAGGACGTTCCCCGCTCATGACTATTTCAAAGACACTGGCGGAGATGGGCAAGACTCGCTCTACAAGATCTGCAAGGTGGGTCTCTAAAATACACACAGACACAGAGAGAGAGAGAGGTTGTTAATTTTGAAGTGAAGTCAATGCAGCACAAAGCATGCAACGTCATGAAACTGGCTTCATGCAGAGCACAAAGCTGCTGCAGCAGCTGCACACCAAATGAGGTGTAAACTGTTTTGTAACACATCTGCAAAAACACATCAGGAGCGCCCTCTTCCCCCTTTTCACCCCTTCTAACTGCAGTTTCACTAAAAACTTAAAAAAAATAAAATAAAACTGCCAATCTTTTCCTAATTCTGGGAGTCATTGATTAAGGAAGATGCTGATGTAATTAGAAGTATTTTACAGTTTCAAGCAAAGGGTGAGACTATTCATTGATTCTTTATGTAAAGCAAAATGCAGACATAGAGGTTTTATTTCCATTTCGACTTAGCAAATGTATTTATTTTATTTGTCGCCCTGGAAAAGATGTGTTCAAAGCTTTAAAATATTAATCATCGCACACCAAAATATTAAAAATAATTTAAACCGTAGAAATGTAGTTATTGTCATGTTTGGAAATATCTAGGGTGTCGGTTTTTCTGTACAACTATGTATAATTAATGCAACCATATAATTTTTTTAAATGTATACCTTTTTATAATGAATCCAAGTATCTAGGATCGTTTAATTAGTAACCCATAATACTCCGCTTTTGACTTGACACACAGGGTCATTTCTTTTTTTCACTCTTCTAAATGGGAAAGACAAGAAAACATTATATTAATGTAAGTTAAATGTAAAAGCCGTTAATCCTCATAAGACAGGAAGTGGCTTCTACAGCATAGCTGCTCACCTGAAGTCGTACACATCCACAGTCGGAGTAATATTTAAATAGCTGTTAAATAAAAACCAGACTGTGAAAAACAGTTCAGACTAGGAACCAAATGATTGGACCTGGAGCCGAGTTTGTAATAATAATAATAATTTCAATGCTCACTGTTTGGGAAATGCTGCAACTTCTCATGCGAGGAATGAGTTTTTTGTTTGTTTGTTTTTTTTTTTTTAACCAGTAGTACCAATAAATAAGAAGAATGGTACTTAACCAGCTACAAATGACCCCATAAAAAGCAATTGGCTCTAAAATGTGGAGAATCCAATTGCATACTG
Source organism: Fundulus heteroclitus (assembly GCF_011125445.2). Taxonomy (NCBI): domain Eukaryota; kingdom Metazoa; phylum Chordata; class Actinopteri; order Cyprinodontiformes; family Fundulidae; genus Fundulus; species Fundulus heteroclitus. The sequence continues at coordinate 1,724,077 of NW_023397143.1, forward strand.
GTGAAATGCTATATAAACAGAGTAAATTTCCCAAACCAAAACCAATTCTTCAGGTAGAAAATGGTGTTTACAGCTAGACTTGAAACAGAAACGAAAACACAACAAACAGGTTTGCTGATCAGTAATGAGAGTTGCCACTGCTCTGTGTTAATTAACTCTGTCTGATGCTGCGACTCGCTGGTTTTATCGAGTTCACAAAAGAATGGAAAAGCTAAATGGGTTTCTCTTGCGACCCACAAACACGCACAAAACAAGAAGCAAAGAATGATCGGCCTATGTGGAAGTTGGCTGCTTGTGCATCGGACTGCACACGCCACATCGCAACTTGACAACGTCGCACTTTATCGGCGTATGTTATCAATCAACACCATCATCGTCATCATTTAGTCCTTTATTATAAAAATGTGCTCCGTTGAAAACAAATATAGTGGTTGTTGGTTGATCTGAAACGATTAGGTGTGACAAAAACCAGCAAAAGCAAATTAAATCTGTAGGGGGAATACTTTTTTTACAACAGCATAGTATGAGTAAGACTGCTGGAGTTGACTGAGTGCAGCCTTTTTACACTTTTCTGTTTAATGTCATTCATTATGCATAACTCTTAGGAGGGCATTAATTTCCTCTCAGACAAGCAGCCACTGAGGTGCAGTTGAATAATTTACAGGTTTCTCCCATTGCTGTGTTTGGATTGATCCACATTTTGTATTTTTGACTTTTACTTGTTATTTGTGTTTCTGGTTCACTAGGCCAGCCACTTGCAGCCCATTTCCCCCCCCATTCCTCTCCCTCGTCTCACTCTGAGCTTTAATAAATATTAACATTTCTCCTAAACATCTGGTTCTCCAAGTCTCTTTATCTGTATCCAGTGATGATGATTCATCCATCCATTACTATCGGGCTTCATCTTCATTAAGTTACAAGGCTGAGTCTGATTTGAATGACTGTGATAGACCGGTGAAATCTTATGACATGTATATTTTTTTATGTTTAAATTAAACCTCTGCTAAAGATCTTCTGTCATTAAAACGTTGGTCCTGTTCTGAACAATCTGTTGAATAAATTTCAAGACCTGAATGTACAGTTTCTCTTTACGTTCTGGCTTCTCCAAAGCCAGGTCTATTCTAAGTGACGTTCTTTTTCTTGGATTACTTTCAACCTGTAAAGATGTTTCTAATTCACTGTGAAAAGCCTTTGCTTAACCGTCTTTGTCTTTCATATTGTCCAGGCTTACTCTGTTTATGATCAGGAGATTGGCTACTGCCAGGGACAGTCCTTCCTGGCTGCGGTGCTGCTGCTGCACGTGAGTTCACCCACCGGCGCCGTCCGGCAACACAAGAGCTTTCCTGAACGTTGTCGACCACTGCTTTATTTTCTTTAGACACTGGTCTCCTCTCCACCATGAAGAACACTATGAGTTATTAGAATCAATGAGCCTTAGAAGTCAAGTAAAATTTTTTTAAATAATCTTATTTGTACAGCTGTAATTTATGTGACGATCAGAGTTTTCTGCCTGCTCTCTGTAGCTCGTGGCCCGGTGTCAGCGAGTGAAGGAACGGTCCAGCACTGCCCCCTTT
>NW_023397144.1:0-61492 GCF_011125445.2 Fundulus heteroclitus
GGCATATGCATTAATCAGACTGAGAGCACTACCAAAGACTGATGGTTGACCGTGCATGTTTTAAAGGTGGCCTTCCACTCCCCCGCCCTATGTGATAGGACAATGAACTTTTGGAGGGGTCCTGTGGTAGGGATAATATAATCACAGTGAGACTTTTTACCTGGATAATTAAAGGTGCAATAAAAAGAATCATGAAGCACATAATGTTTATTGTCACCATGTGTTACCATGTTGAACGTTTCTTGGAGACAGACCATGGTTGAGGATGCATACAGATAACATAACATGGACAAACAACATAATTCACACACACATACATGATATATATAATATATAGATATATATATATATATAGATATAATATATAGATACATATACATATATATTATATAGATATATAATATATATATATATATTATAATATAATATATAATATATATGAACCGACTGAACATCTGAACATACTGCTGGGTGTTTTTCTTTTGTTTGTTTTTTGGCAACAGAAATGTTTTCTCTGAATGTGTGAAAGCTATTTGCACAGGAAATACTCAGTCTAACAAAATTTAAAGGTGAGGAGAAACTAACGTGTGAATTCTGGTGTCTTCTAGTTGCCTTTTTCCAGTATGTAAGAGGAAAAACCTCCAAATATTTATGCATCTCTTCTCTGCGTTTACATTAACACACAGACAAATGTATGAGTCCATGCAAGGGAGCCATATAGAAAGGACCTAAAAGAAAGCTGAGTTTTATCAGAAATTAACTCCTCTGCAGAAGCTATATAAAAGAGCAAGAAAACTTTTTTTCTCAAGCTTATCATCCCAAATTCAACTGATTACGCCCATTGCTCCCTGCAAAGAATATCCTGGGTTCCTGCTGCTCCTTGTAATTGCGAAACAGATTCAGCCCTACGTTGGCCTGTTCGCCCTGCTGTTTTTAAACAGAGGGAGAGCAAAAGGCAGACTTTTACAGCTGAATTCACTCTGTTCCTGTTCAGCAGACAGAGCCTGTGGATGAAAATCTGAGACAAAGACTGGTGGAAGGCAGTTCTCGCTGCAGAATTTAGATTAACCCCTAACAGTCACACAAACTAAAAAAACACAAAGGTTTGCAAGCTGGTTTTCCTCCCATAATTAAGCTTTGTGCTTTAAAATGGACTTTCATACCCAATTATCCAATATGTTTCAAGAGTACGCAACAAATATTTTTTTTTTTCAGACAAACTAAAACAAAAAGAAATAGTACATACTGTTGAAAATGGTTTAGTTAAAAAGTAATAAAAGTTGCATTCAGTTTCAGCGCATATTTTAACCTATACTAAAGTTTTATTGGGCCGTTTTCTGAACCAGACACACGGATCACGGAGTTCTTGGAACTGTTCAACACCAACAGGACACTGAGCGCTTCAGCATGGGGAGCTTGAATGTGGAAGACAACTTTGAGTTTCCCACAATTAATAAAGGATTCTATCCAATACTGGCAACCTGAGACTATGCCAAGTAGGAGATGCGTGTCCAAGAATTATTAACCTTCAAAGCCACACTTCAGGAGAAAACAGCAACGTTCGCAGAGTATATCAGGAAGATGGCCACAAATTATGAACTGCAGACACCCAATGTGCATAAGGAAGACTGAAGGGGTTCCGTGATTCAAGGATAATCCCCTGCACGGCACGTAACACCTGCAGATTAAGAAAGTGACAGATTACAGTATTATGAAAAAGTTAAATAATGCAAACTCATGGTGCCACAGCTCATCAGCTAACTAAATCAAAACACTTGAAAGGTTTTCCTGAGCCTCTAAATCAGGGGTCACCAACCTTTTTGAAACTGAGAGCTACTCCATTGGCATTGTGCTAAATGAAAGGCTACCAGTACTGACCTTTAAACTAAAAGAGTCAGAGTTCATCTTAACTTTATATTAAGAAAAATCTAATTTTTCATGCTGTGTTATATATATTGTAAATCTATATAAATGCAAATGTGAATAAACAGGAAGAGTAACAGAATAAAATAAAGTTTTAGTTACAACTCACTGGTGGATTGTGCTTTTCTTTAAGAACAGGCTCGTGTGCACCACATGTGGTCCTCGGGGGCTACTTGGCGCCCGCGGTCACCATGTTGGTGAGCCCTGCTCTAAATGGTCTCTCAGTCTAGGCTAGGAAGCTACATCATCATGGTTAAAACTGCTAACTTGACAAATGTCCAAAAAGACCTCTTCACAAGGATGGTAATGCCCAAAGGATGATGGGTACGGATGTTCACACAGCATATCCGAGCATATTCATAGAAAGTTGAGTGAAAGGAACATATAGGGTAGACAAATTGGGGCAGCAGAAAGGAATAATCATAGCCTTGAGAAGACTGTCAAGCAAAATCCATTCAACAATGTGAAGGAGGTTCAACAAAGCTACCAAGTACAGACAAAGCCTATCCTGAATCAGAGTCGCACACGTCTTACTTGGGCTAAGGGAAAAACGAACTTGAGTGTTGCTCAGGGAACTGAAGTCATCTTTTCAGATGAAAGGTGAACATTTTATTTATTATGGAAACCAAGGTCCCAGAGTCTGAGGGAAGAGTAGAGAGGCACAGAATTCATGTTGCTTTTAGTCAAATGGAAAGTTTCCACAGTCAGTTTTCTTTTGTTTATGTTTTCAGGATTTCATTGTTTATTTATGTTGATTTTATTCCTGTGATATCTTTTCATGCTTTTGTTTTTTGTTTCATGGTTTATTCCAGGGTAAAGAACATGCCATGTTTTTGTACATTGGGTATTGTTTCTGTTCTGTTTCTCTAAGATTTTCCCCCCTTGGTCAGACAGTTTCTGTGTATCTCAGTTCTCTTCCACAGGCTCAGTTCCTTCATATTATATTCTGATTTACTCACCAGCATTTAATGCCATTCCTCGCTTGTACCTTAGTTTATGTGCTCATCGGTTCTCATTGTTCCCTGCTGGATCCCTCCGTTATTCTGCATCCGTTAACGTGCCCGTTACACCCCCCCCCTCCCCTTTTTTTCTGCCTGTGTTCCAGGACCTGTTCCGCTTGTGTCATGCTGTAAGTTTTTGCCTTTTTTGTTTCCAGTAAAATCTTTCTATTCATCGTGCCGCTCCCGAGATCCCGTCTAAATTTTGCTCCAGCACAAAAAAAAAAAAAAAAAAAAAAAACACAAGCTCTGACTTTCACTGAAACTTTTTTTTCCCAACACCCACTCATCTTTCTTAGCAGCTTCCGGTTTAACACTCTGGCTATTTCACCTCCCAAAATACACTAGCAGACCACAGGATTGAAAACCTCTCTGGATTTTAGCACAATAGTCTTAAGATGCTAAGGAAAAAAGGAAGACATCTCAGCGTGACCATAAAAATGAGATTCTCCCGCGTCATTTACTAGCTGCCACGGATTCCAGAAGGTATAATCCCATTTTCTTCAAAATGTAATTTTCATTGCCTGCTCCTCTGCAAAACAAATGATAAATGCCCGATGGTAATTTAAAGATTCCAGGTGAAGGCCATTAAATTGCTTCACGGATGTGGCTCCCGCACATATTGCACCACAGCTTTATCGCATCTCTCTGGAGCTCTGCGGCCAAATCCTCCCTGGGGTGAAACACTGGCTGAAGACGGCAGACGCCTTGTGAGAACTGGTGGTATTTCACTGTCTGGCAGCCCTGTAATTGTTTCTGTACTCTCCGAAGACCCTTTTCCCCATAAGAGAAATAACCTAGATATGCAAATGTGTATTCCCAATTAATTTCATTCCAATAATTATGTAGAGAAAAAGAGATTGGATTGAGGGGGGGGGAAAGAAGTGTTACCTTGTGCCAAGTTGTCCTCCCACTCGAGCCCTCTCGCTCTACAGGGTACAGCTAAATTAGCTTAAAATATTGAAGCATGCTTGGCTGCCCAGATGAGCATCAATTATCTCTAACATTTTAATGTGAGTTGTTCAGCGTCTGAAACCAGCAAACTGTGCTGCTGGCAGAAATCAACGCAAGCGGTTTAAATGCAGCGGCTAAGTCCATAAACATGACCCCATTTTCAGATGTTCCTAAAGCTTAAATGAGAGGAGAGCTTTAATGTGAACCAAAGGACTGCTCAGCGTAATGCTCCTTATAAGGGAGCTAATCTAAACCGAGGAAAACTTTTTTGGGAGAGGAAAACATTCATGGTTGCTTTGTATTCAAGAAACTGTTATAAGGAGGGTTCAGAAAAATAAGGTGGATTCAAATATGTACCATACATGGGATACTACGCGTTTAGAATAATATAAAGAGAAAGTCAGACAATGTTTTACTATAAAACGCTAAATAAAAATATGCATACAGGTACAAAGGATTTTTTTGTTACAACCAAAACAATGTCTCTTAAAGCGTTCTCTTTCAATACTCATCCCTCTGCAAATTTTCCGTTATCCGGGTCATCGCAACACCGAACAGGCTTAAATCGGAGGCAACCGCATTTTCGCTCAGTACTTCCTGCAAAGGTTTCGACACCTCTGATACCTGTTGACAAAGACTCCTGGATAGGTGTCGAAACCTTTTCAGAAAGTACTGAGCGAAAATCCGGTTGCCTCCGATTTAAGCCTGTTTGCTGTTACTACTATTAATTCTAAGTTTGTGAATCCTAAAGAAAAGAAAATATCAGATGGAATGTCACTAAAATCAGTCCTTTAAGGCTACATCAATCAGTATAGTTTTAATTTTAATGTGCTGTGACAATGAAAAAGTAAAAAAAAAAAATGTTTAAACTGAAGCCGCAATCATGCGATAAAAACAATTTGACACAATTTGGGGAAAAAAAACTATAGAAAAGACTTTAAGATCTTTCAATTTTAGAACATTTGCAAATGCTAAACACTAACATGACTTCTGCTGTCTGATTATTTTTTGCCAAATGTCATCCTCATTAAGGTCTCCTCATCAATTAAACCGCAGGAGGCCTTGTAAGTCCTTGCTCACACTTGGAAAAAAAAACAACTTTTAGTACTATTATAAGTCTTTGTATATATTTATATATAATCTTTATCTATCTATCTATCTATCTATCTATCTATCTATCTATCTATCTATGTTTCGCTTTGTCTCTCTCTCTCTCTCTGCATATATATATATATATATATATATATATATATATATATATATATATATATATATATATATATATATATATATATGTGCATGTGTGTGTGTAGAGAAAAATGTTAAGATCTTCATTACAAAATGTTGGAGATATTTTAAGATCCCTGAACATTTGTCAGTTTTCTGGTCCATTATTTATGAAGTATTATTTTTTTATAATAAGCTTATAATGTGCAGTGATGTTTTTTTGCTGCATCGAATCAAATCACTTCACAGTTTAGGCCTTTTAGCTTCTCACCTAACATTTATACACATACAAAAGATTTAATGAAATTGAACTAGCTTTGAACAAAGTTGTTCTTTGTAAAAGTGCTCAAAACATTTGTTTGTAGTCAACCGGGATCAGACAAATATTTTGGCTTTGAACTCTGTCATAGTTTCAAGATGTTGACATGTGTGCATTGGACATTTTGAGGTAGAAGGCAGATTTATTCTACTTTTTGTCAGGAGAAGAGTATCCTTGACAGTTTCCAATAAAATGAGTCACACAACTCAAAAATAAGTAAACTTTTTTTTTCAAAACTTGCACATATTGGCTATTTTCTTATCGTAAAGCATGGGTTTACTTATCACAGGTGCTAAACTGTGGTTCAATTGTTGGATGTGTCACAGCAGCAGCACACCTGAGTCACATAATTAGATCATTAGCAGGACTGGAGTGCAGGAGGAGATAATTCAGCCATTTTATTCAGGTGTGATGGACTTGGGACACATCCAATAGGTGCAAGAAACTGGCCTTCGAGGACCGGAGTTTGACACCCTTTCTTAATTAATAGAAAAAACTTTGAATATATATATTTTTTTACCATAGTGTATCTAATAATAAACCATACTTTTTACTATCTATATTTTATTTCTTCCATATGTTGGCGGTATCAAACCAAAAGATGAAAGAGAAACCATTATTCTAATAAGTCATGAGCATTAATTCCGAATTATAGAAAAGCTGATGGGATTCACAGAAACACTAAACTTGTTATGAGCAAACTTTGCCTGAATTACATTCAAGTGGCGCTCTGGGTTTAGTGCATGCATGCATTTCACAAAGCTAATGGAGCAACGACAACATGCATGAGGCTGACATATTTACTCTTTGCTGGTAACAAACAAACTTAAGCATCTCTCAGTATTTCATCGGTGGCACACAGATGCCAATTAGCTTGCCAAGACAATTAGAATATATGTAAATGCTGTGAATTAATTAATCCCATGACACACATAGGCTAATTAGCTGGTAATCCCTGATTCCTTTTTGCTCCATATTTAAGACAAACCCACCCAGTCCAGACACGGGGACAGCAGATAGAAAAGTTTGAAATCTGTAAGAATAATTATTCTTTTAAATGGATGTGTTTTTTTTAACTTGATTTGCCTAATTAGTGGTGATACAATTCTGTTATTGCTGATGTGCATTTTAAGATATCTTCCAGGACTAAAGCAAACCAACAAGGACAGCACTGATGTTAATCAAAAGATATGCACTTTAAATTACCGTTGTAATTAAGGCGAGCAATAATTATTGCGAGCATGGTTCTCTGGTGGTCCATGAGTGGCTTAAATGACACAGAAACATAAATCATTCATAAGAATTTTGACAGCTGACAATCTTTTACAAGTTTATATATGGCATGGCTTCGAAATTGATCAGTTTCCAGTAGGGCTGTCAGTTTAACGCTCTAATTATATGGACACTACAATGGGAAAGTAGGAGAGTAAAAGAAAAACAAGAAGAGAAAAAAAGAAATAAGAGTTGAAAGAAAGACGAGATAAAAGGAAGAGAATGATAAAACGTCCTCTGTCTGCCCTCCATCACCTGGAAAGAGACACAAAAAGAACAGCACAACCAACAGACATAAAGCACAGATACAATCGTGTAACACCTTGATACCATTGCTAAATCATATGTATTATTTAAGCTGACATGTGTAATGTGATACCTAAATAGAAAGTAAAAGAAAGTAAATAAATAAATTATAGCCTTTCTGTATATAAGTGAACATTTAATACCTGGGACCCAGCACCTGTGGGAGTTTGTGAGAGTGCAATAGTTTAGGTGAAAATTTATCAGAAGGAAATAGTTCGATAGTGATTGTGGAGAACCGAAGACCCACCTTCCCCGAGCACAGAGGCAGGAGTCAGGGGACCCGTAACCCCGGACTCCCAAAGGGGCCCCCAAGCAGTGCGCCCGAGAGGGGCCTTCACAGGAAATCTGCAACCACCCCCCCCCCCCCCCCCCGAGGAAAGAGGAGAGACGAACCCGAGGGAAATCCCCCAGCCACCGCAATGCCGACGCTGAAGTGGTCCCTGGCCATGGGCCCTGGGGGCCAGAGGCCCCAGGGGCGCCCCGTCCCGCGGCCAGGGCCCCGGCCGCCCCCCGGGGGCCAGGCCCCCGCAAAGCCACCGCCGGGAATGGGCCGGCGCCCACCAGGGAACCCGCCCCAAACCCGGAGGACCGTCAACGCGCCAGAGGGCCAAGGCGCTGCCAACGCAGCGGAGGAGGGCAGGACGTGGGGGGATGGGCTCCGCACCTATCGGAGACTTGAGATGATCTTGGGAGAGGGAGCGGATCGGACCCGAACCTGGGGAAAAAAAAAAAAAAAACTCGTTCACACCATCCCTCCCTTGTGCCCCACTCGCCACACACAGACACAAAAAAAAGGACGCTTGTACACATAACGCCATTATTAACTTTGTTAGACCATAACGGCAACATTTTTTTGACGGGCGTTAATGTTTTTTTTTTTCCCTGCAGCGCTCTCCGGACTGTGTTTATTTTTTTATTTTATTTTTTAACCCTCGGCGCTTTCTGTAGTTCCAAGAATGCTAGAGACTGTAGCAAAACAGACCCGCGCTCACTGTTGCTAAGTCCGCTTATTTCATGCAATTTTGGGCTTCTTTTTTCTAAAGTCACTTGTAAATTTCTTCAGTTGCAGGTTGCGGTTTTTGGGCTTGTTTCTGAAAGTGAAGTGGCTTATTAGGACACTTATCACATTGCCAAATTATTTTTAACCTATTTTTGGAATTGCCAAATGAAGTACCCTGGAGTTACAATATCAGCACATAAAGCTGTGCTAAGCAGTTCTCTTTGAAGGGTATTAAGCTCCTACCCCAGTTGAAAGTAAAGTGTAAGACTCTGGAATAATCTGGAAATGTTAAACTCTTTTCCAGGCTTTAAACTGTATGAATGTATAAACAGCATGCAAAAATATACGAAGAAATTATTGTTGTTGGTGTGAAAGCTCAGGAGTAGATGGGTGTGTGAGAAAAGAAAAAATGTATAAAACTTGTGATTTTATTAACATGTAAAATTAGTATTACTTGTAAATATTGTTGTTAATTTGTGATTAATTTCGAGTTAACGATTGAAATTATAGCATTACTATGCGATTAATCACGATTAAAATTTTTAATTGTTTGACAGCACTAGTTTCCAGCGTCTTCGACCCGAATCCCATGCATGCTAATCTTAATGTTGATTGTGTGCACTCGCTGGGTTTTATTCTGAAATGCCAAAGGAAAATCTAATACAGGGACATTTAAAAACACAGACAAACAACGTCAAATAAACTATACTAATGGCGAGTTAAAGTCACTTGTATTCTTTGTTGCAAGACCTGCGACCACTGTTTGGCAGTGTGCTAAATTATCTGATAAAATGTGTCGTTGTAGGGCAACAAACAGTGGAATGTGTTGATTACCACAAGTTGGGCAAATGTTATTTCTTGACTATCACATCCTACAGTGCATTTATGTTTGTGCTGCACAGCAGCCAAGCCAAAGGGACTATTTAGTTTTATGCAATGTTAAGCATGTCATGGTCATAAGCTAAAGCAATTTCAGTTATTTTTTTCTTTTATTTTTTTTTTTACATTTATCGTGTTGGTTTGGATTCTGGTTCCTGTTTTATTTGCGTAAACCTGTTAACTCTATTCTGTTTGCACAAATTCAATTTTGTCTTCCTCTTTTTAAAAAAATACTGTACATATGTTCATACTTAAATTTTTTTTACTTCACCTTTATTTATATTTGAAATATCTTCATTGAGAGCAAAGAGTGAAATTCCTTATTTTTTGCTCACAAACTTGGCAAATAAAGCTGAATCTGAGTTTCTGAGTTTCTTTGTGACCTTTGGCTGAGTTTACTTGTTTTTATCCGATCCTCTTGTTTATTAGTTTTGTCATTTCACTGCTCAGTCAATGGTCCCCCGCAGCCGTTCCACATTCAGTTAATCAATCTAACCTGTTACTATGCCTATGTCTCTCCTTTTCTGCAGTTTTTTTGTTTGCATTCTGTTTTGTTTTGTTTTTTCAAAAAGATTATCATTGACATGGTTCTGCTGGTCTGTGTAAACATAATATGAATGTTCTTTGATAAATGTAAAACTAGTTACAGTACAAATCTGTCCCGGCCTATGCTTGGGATTAAAATCATACATTCCTGAGAAGCCAAAACCACAAAACTGACACCCTTTAATTTTTCAAAGGCAGTAGCTTAGAGTCATCCTTCATTTATTTGACATTTGCTTTCTGATGAGCCAGACTCGTGTGGAACGTTTTAAAATGATCATGATGTGTATCTCGGCTCTTTTAAGATCTCTTGCACAATGTTGTTTTTATTTTATTGGCTTAATACATTTTCAGTCCACTATGCAACCTTTTAGATGATTTTATTATGACCTATAACTACTCAGACATGTAAAGGCCCATGAAAATCAAAAGATGAACTATGTTGTCTTTGCAGAGCAGAACTCTTAGCGAATTAATTATTTTAAATTGGCTCCTCAAACACTTTGTTGCTTGAATCCTTTTGCAGGAACACTGTTCCAATTTATTTAATTGAATCTATAAAAATGCCAAAAATGACAGGCTGGGGTTCATAAGATATTTTTTTTTAGCACAAACAAGATAAATCTTAATGAGCAATTAAATGAAACCCTGGTGTACAGATGATCAAAGACAGGCTTGACACATCGCTCAAACTTTGTGCCGGGTCTCGTTTTTTCCCCTCTCTTTTCTTGAAGACATAATTTTCTGATACTTAGCTCTCTTTGGTTAGCCACATGTCTTCTGCTGCCATGAGTTGTGGCTTTTTGAGTTTGGTTTGTTTTTCTGATTTTTTTTCAATGTTTTGCTTTTTTAGGTTTAGAAACTTCTTTGAGTGTCTGGCTTTCTATGTCAGTTTTCTTTATAAGAATTTTGCATTCAGTTGTATGCTTCATATGTTGCCACAGTTGTGCTCTGCAGGGAAATTGCTAGTACAACCAAAACCAGTCAATTACGTACTGTAATGTTTCATGTCGACAGTTTTGCCTTTGAGCAAGACATAAGGATCTCTGCTGATGTATAGTAATAAGTCTCATTGGAGACATTAAACATAGAAGACAAGAAATTACCCCTTAGGTTTGGAACTGCTCCTGGATAAATAAGATACATTAGCTCTATATTTCAAAAAAAAATACATTTGAAAGCAATTTTATTGCAACAAGAACATGAATTTTGCATGAACATTTTTGAAATAGTTGTGTATAGCTGATCCATTGCTGATTTGAACAAGCGCTCTCAACAGAGTGGGTTGGCATTGATTTGTGTCGTTTTTTTGAGGAAAGGCACAAGTTGCTGCTGCAGAATTGAGACCCAGTGCTACTCGCCAGAAGGGTGGCAGAGAGGCCACCTTTCACAATTAGTGGTATCGGTGATGACTTCATTTTTTCTCACCTACACAGCAAAGCACTTAGATCAGGAAGAGAAAGCAGCTGTCTCAGACGGAGATCAATTTCAAGTATCTGACTCGATGTACCTCAGAGGTCTGAGGTCTCTGATTGCAGCAAATTACAGATTAAAGGGCCCTTCATACTGTTTCAGAACATGTCCTGACACACTAGTGTGAGTCTGAGAACGGAGTCCGGGGAGGGTGAGTATCCAGTGTGTCATTTTCCTGGAAATCAGCGGGCTTCTTTCTTCACTGAGCAAGGTGAAAGAAAAAACAGATTGTCCTTTCAGGTGCCAGATGGATGACATTCAGGGAAGTTATTAGGCCCTGACATAAAATCGTTAGTGTTAAAGTCGAAGTGTGTGTTTAATGAGCTTAGCTTTGTTCTGTGAGGTGACTGACAGCGTCCTTCAAGAGTATTCAGAATTGTTTCATGTTTTGTTACAGCCAGAAACTTTGCTGCAATTTATTGGTATTTAATGTGACCGATCAACCCAAGGTTGAAGCAAGGAAACTTATGTTTTTTCACTTTTTTTGCAAATATTAATGGAAAAATGGTGGCAGTACCACTTTGTTACTACTTTGCGGAGCCAGGTTTTGCTGCAGTTATAAATACAACTTCTTTGGTTTATCTAGCTACGTCTTTTGCACGTCTTGGCTGATACTTGGCAAGTTCTCTTTGCAAAATTACAAAACCAACAGCCAAGTTCACCTGTTAGTTTCTCGGGGAGTGTCTGGTCCTTTCATTGCACAGTTTTTAACATCACTCTGTGAATTGACTGCTGCTTCTCTTGCTTTTAACTTCAACATATAATTATTATCTGAATATGCTGTATTATATATTAATAATTGCACAGTATGTTTCCCCTTCTGTTATGTCGTTCTCCTCTGTTGCACAGCTTAACCATAATTTAGGGTTTTTTCCATGCTGAGTTTTTCTTTAGGAATGCATGTTCTCCGTTTTCCATGGGCGCTTTTAATTTGTGTCTGTGTGTTATGTGTGCATTCAGAGCTGATGTCTCACCAACATTTTATTTTGGCTGCATAATAAAAATAAGGATTCTTCATGTATGATTTTTATAAGCTCAGGTCGATAGAATGAAGAGTAACTGCGTTACGTGATTTGGTGGAACTGCGCAGTTTTCCCATTCTCTTTCCATGTCTTGTTACTTTGATGAGGAATTCAACCGTCCTCTGCCAAATGTTCAAAGTTTGGGATTATTGATTTATGACCCAACCCTGCTTTAAACTGCTCCACAACTTCATCTCGGACCTCTCTCCGTTATTCTTTGGTCATCGCGATACTAATTTAGATGACATATACAATCAGGGAGAAGTGTCACAAAATGAGATGCAGTTCAAAGGGGAATGAATATGTTTGCAAGGCAGAGTAATTTAAACTCAAAACAAAGAAGGTCATGTTGAAGAAATAGGAAACATCTGCATGTTTTTCCTTGGACAGACTCTAGGAGCCGCAGCAACTCTGCTATTTCCATGTTATATGACCTTGACTGTTTTGTTAATTGTCATATTTTTTAGGGCAGAGCCTCAGGCTATTCCCTTAAAAAGTTAATCAGGGGCTCACTTGACACATTATATATGAAATTAGACAATTACCAGTTAAACGGACCTTAAACAGTTCATTAACTCTTTCAATTATAGGTTTTTGTTGAAGAATAATTAAATCAAAGTGATTGAATTAGCCCCAACGCTTTACATTCAAGCTTTTCTTTCAATTAGTCAAAAGGTAGTAATTATTTGAGGTATTTTGAGACAGAAGATTGGTTACCATTCGTTTAAATTGTGACAGGAGTGTTTGGGGGGGAGGGGGGTAATCATTAGAATTAATTCAAATCTAAAAGCTTAACACTTAAAAAGAGATGCGAAAGTCATAGAAAGACAAAGAAAGGCTTCTGGTCGGTGCATATTTCGGTAATTGGATTTTCTTATAATAAACCAATGGTATTTAAGTTTTTGTTTGAAAATACTAAACTTCTAATTGAAACACAAAGTGTTTTTTTCTTTTCAAAGGTCAAAAATGGATGAGCAGAAATTTGAAATTTGCTTTATTTATTTTTGATAATTAATGAGAAAACTGACATCAGCACCAAAGAGACAAACTGGTCCATTTCTTATAATCTGACTGACTGCCTCCACACCATCTTTCTTGTTTTACCCTGTGGCCTCTCTGACCATTCAAGGCTGTGGTGAGTGGTTTGGAAATTGGGCTGAAGCAAGTGTTTTTGGAATACTAATTTCATCAACATCTTAAATATATGTGTATTTTTTTTGTGTGTGTGTGTTTCTGATTATTCTAAGTCATTAAGAAAAAAAATGCAGGACAAAACTTTTCACGTTTAAAGAAGAAACAATACTGGTAATACATATATTAATTAATTAATTAATTGAAGAAAAGGAAAAAAAGAAACAACGCTGGTAAATATGTTGCATTTCTTTCCAAGTTACTTGGTGTTTATCGTTTTAATTATGAAACAATTTATATATTTACTCATCTGATTTTGACCAGAAAAAAATTAAATGTGTTTAGTTTGATATTTTATAGTTTAAAATGTAAACTGAAATCAAATAAAACTACCACTTGTTTTGTTTTTTAATAGTGTCTTCTTATATAAACGCCCTGCACAGACGGATCTAAAACAAAAAGTTCCCATACAGAAGAAAATGTATGCATTTTGGAATAAAATTTGTCAAATATCTAAATATAAATATATATTTTAAAAGGTGTACAGCACAGTTGCTGTAAGTTTCAGTCTGGATTTTTGTAGAAAATATAAGCAACATAAGAAACAAAAAACCTAAACGACGCTGACAGCAGCAACATTTAAGTGAAAATAAACTGCAGAAGACTTTCTGGATGGGATTCACAAAGTTACCTTGTGTGAAGAGTCAGAAATAAATAAGCGGTGCATGGAAAAGTTGTCACATATTGACAGTTCAATTGACAGCAAGACATCGTATATCCTTGTGCAAACAACCTGACCCTTTCTTTGATTTATCATTTGAAAGTAAATAGGTGAAAATGGGAAGACAAAACATGCCATTTTTCCACTGCTTGAAATTCAAGAAACACAAGAAGCTGCCATAGTATTCCTATTCCTGGCATGTGCACTGCGTCACATGAGGGTCTGGGTAATTTATCAAGACGATGGTTGGACAATGAGAAAAGCTCTTCAGTACTGGATTACAAGCATGTCCGCAGGCCGGATCGCGAACGAGGAATAATAGAGGAGTGTCAGGTTAAAATATGGCTCCCGTGGAAACGAATCACCAACAAGCAATAAAAAATGATACGTGACAAAATGTGTTTGTTTATTTCTTTTAAATCCCCGTGTGGCACCGTATCGCACTGGGTCCTGTAGGATCCCATAAAATTTTACTTGGAGACAAAATAGCCTCAATAATGACAGAGTGACCGTGACAACACAGGAGCTACGCTGGCATAAACATCTACTCGACTGCCATAGAATATATATGACGGATCAGTATGCAAACATAAACACACAAAAAGATGTAAAGCAAGCAAAAATGGGGTTGTTTTTAGCAAGGGTATCACAAAAGATAAAATTCAACCTGTTTCAGCTACAAAGAGGTCATTTTACATCCCCCCCTTATTTCAGCTTATTTCATTGCTTTTCTGCTGCAAAGTTACAAAACCCAGGGTTCACGCCAGACAGTTACAGAGGTTATTTTCACCCACACAGAGCACTCTTCCTGATTTATGTGAAATGCCTTGAGGGTATTTCAGGTTTTTTTTTTTTTTTCTCTTGCCATACTCGTCTGCATCAAACCTGATGTCAACTATCGACTGAAATTCTGTCCTGACCTCAGTTTCGTCCATGCACTATTTTTCTGCCAAGAAAAGTTTCAATGGATTTCAAATTAAGGCAGCAACTGATCATTTTGATAGCATGACTTTACCCTAAGGCCAAATTCCCTTTCGAAGAAAAACCAGTTCCTCAAGCCCTTGTCTAAAGTGATGGCTTAGTTGTCAAAACACATCAATAAATGTACAGCTAAGTGATATTTTGTGGCATTGATAAGAATAAGACACTCTAATACATCCAAAAAAAGAAATGATGATGGTCATTATGACAGTAAAATACATTTTTCACAAATAAAAGATGAAAACATTATGACTGCATTTTGGCTAAATCCCAGTTAACTCCGCTGAACCAATCGCCTATCCCTGCATCTTTGTTTTGCACATTTCCGTTAAGGGGTGCGTGAATCTGTAGCTTTTATTTATTTTCTTTCTTTTTCTTTTTTATCCAGAGGGAGTGAAACAAAGTGTCTGAGTTTTCATATCTATATATAAATATATAGATATGAAAATCAAATGTGTGCATGTGTGATGTCCTGCAAAAACTCAGTTTCCACTGACCCACATACTCATCTCCTTTCCAGCTGAAGGTGTCATTGGGTTGAGTATTGCTGGCTTGTGTATTCTCCTTGTCTGAATCAAGCTACTAATTCTTGGATGGTCTATGTGACTGGCCGCCTCTCGTTTATTGCCGCGCATTTCTTGACCATGTGGAATAGGGATGGCCGCATGGTTGAGGATTTGTCCAGTGAACGAACACCACTTCTAAGACGCTGTGAGATCTGAGCACACCGACTCGTAGGGAAATTGTTGATCTTCTGAAAACAGCAAGTGGTGAAATTTGTAAAGGAAATAGCAAAAAGAGCTTGCAAATAAACTCATAGACAAGTTTTGCTTTCCATTTCAAACATCACACTGTCCTGAATATCCGGTATGAGCATCTAGTTTTTGCTCCAATGCATTAGTTTAGTAATATTCTCATTTCTTCCTTAAATGTAAATCTTTTGCTTGCTTGATAATTCGTTTAGGTGGCGGCAACAACAACAACAACTGATTGTTTATGAGCTTCTCTGATATTTATGAAAGATTTTTACATACAACCCAACCAATCATAACTAAAGTATCTAAAATGTGATCATGGAAAAAGGAGTGAGAAATGTTGCTAAAACCTCGCCAGGCAAGGAGTTAAGGATAGAAGTGCTTGTTATAAACCCTGTGTTGTGTCAGTAGCAGTAAGGCTAGATTTAATCATAATCTTAATCTTACAATGCTCACTAGATTTTCAAGATACCAAGAAGCTATCGGAGACCCAGGCATATCTCAGAGAAGTGATCGCTTTAAATCAAAATGGCAGCATCTCACTCCCTCCTGGGATGGCATCAGGGTTTCTATCACAACACATTTACATAGTGCTTGCCCGGTGGCGGCTTTTGTGCGTCTTCAACAAAGAGTGAACATCTGTCTTTCTCTGTGCTATTTTGATCAATCAGAGCAGACCAGACCTATTGGGAGAAGGGCCTTAAAATAGAGATGAGTTTAAATTAGACGATACAAACAGAACCACAGCAGCGAGCGACATTTTAAGATACGTTCTGGATCTTGAAACCATGCAAACCATTTTTAGTTCAAATTATGATTACGATATGTTTCCTTATGAAATCAACCTGGCTTGCATCCTTTCTGATGTAAAGGTTGCAGACTATTATTGTAATATTCTAGGTTCTGTTTTGTTTACTCTCCTGCCTTAGGTTCTCTGGCCGCTTTGAGTTTTGTCTTGTCTAGGTTCCTGTTTTGCTTGTTTACAGTTAGTTTATCCTGTTTTGGTCATCCGTGTTAGTCTTGGCTTTATCTTCTGTTTTAGTTTTATACTTCGGGATTGTTTTGTTTCTTATAAGGTCTGGTGTAGTTTGTTTCTGTCCACTTGTCCTCTCAGCTTTTTAGGTTTGGTTTCTGATCTGTTCTTGTTTTGAGCCTCAGCACTGATGTCTAGTCTAATTACTTACTCTGCACACCTGCCTAACTCCACCCCTGCTGCAATCACCTCTCACCGGTTTCACCTGATTCCACCTCCATATAAACTGCTGAGACCAGACATCAGTGCCAGGTCGTCTTGTTATGTTTTTTGGGTGAGTCAATCCTGATCTGACATTTGTTTTTGGAATTTTGACCAAGTTTTTCCCTTCCAGAGAACCTGAGTTATTTTGTCATGTTACCAGTCAGTTTCTGTTCCTATAAATATATTTTATATTAATGTAAAAAGTCTGTTTTAAAAATGAGTTTGGAAGGATGTGAAATCAAGTATAAAAATGTAGGACATATTTCTCCATCAAAAGCAACTTGGCATATTAGCTTTTTATTGCTATTTGCAAAGTTTTCTAATAAATTAAAGTAAAAATAAGACAAAAAAGAATAAACCAACTACTTTACACTATTTCCACAGGGATTTAGTGCAGGAAAAAACTAAAGTTTCTTTGAAATGAAACAAATGTTTAAACTGTAGAATCTTAAGCCAAATCAAAGGCTTAATGTTTATCAAAAGTTTATTTCTTGGAAACCACTTCTCCTCAGTGGTTCTCGCCACTTCAGCCCGTCTCTTGACTGATTCTCAGCCTTCAGCTCCAGCAGCGGTTCAGTCTGTCCGGAGATTACGCCAAACATCAAGCAGTCTGAGAGGCGTTGAACAAGTCCCAGATGGTGAATAGAGACAAAACAGAACTTTGCAGCAAGTCCACACAAAGATTATACGAAAGCAAAGGAATGTGCAATGCAAAAAAAAAAAATTTTTAAAATGTTGCAAACCAAATCTGGCAAGTAGATCAGGCTGGGTCTGGTTTATCTCTCCTTCTATCTGTGTCAACACTCTGCTCAGCTGACAACTTCAGCTTCAGAGATCAGGAAGATGAGTCCTCACAAGCCAAATCACTCTTTTTCCCACCTGATTGTTTAATTCAGAAAGAGAAAAACAACGACATATTAGTGGCCTCAGCAAGACATGGCTCTAAATCCAGGTTTGATCGAGTCTCTAAACAATCTGACCTTATTTTACATCTCATTTTGTTCAGCATAATGTTTAAAAATATCAATGATGGTCATGACATTGCTCAGCAGTCATATTTATAATGTCATTGCCTGGAAATTGCAACCTGGCCTTTTCCAGCTCATTTATATCAGTCTCATTCTCTCCTGTTCCCTGTGCTCATTTAAACTATATCTGTGTGAAGCTATATTCGCACGCACAACTTGGCAGTTTCTCATTTGCATATTGTAAGGCTTTTCCTCATCACAAAGCAAAATGAGTCTGAAACACTGACTGAAAGGCTGTTATTTTAGACGATGTTTTTTACTGCGGCCAATTTAAAGGAATCTATTAAGCTGCTGTTTCATTCCTTTGCTTGTCTCTGCTGCAGCTGCAAACTCACCTTGAATGTGAACAAAAAAAAACTTTATGTGTTATAGTATCACTGATGAGAGTATAATGGCTTCTCACTGTTAAGTTTAAAGCTAATAGGAAGGAAATATAGTTTAAATCAATGGGAGGAGCATAGATTATCAGTATTAGCTGAGCCAACCCTGTGCCCATTCTTTCAGCAGTCACTAAGCTCTCCACTTGAGGAGAAAATGTTGCATCTCTTTTCTTGAGTATCAGAAGTTGCACCTTGAATAAAAGAGTGTACATCATTTGCTCACACGGAATGGAGCCCAGTTAAATGACTTGGGGGAGAGCAGTGCTTACATCAATTCATTTAGAAAAAAAGCATCCTTCAGTTTAAGGTTCTCTAAAATGCGAGCTCCACTCATGAATCTGCTCATGCACAATGGCTGTAGACAAAATACTATTTCATGCCTGAAAGCTGCTTTAACGTTCAAGATTTCCGACACGTAAAATTTCATTTGAATAAAAAGAGAGGTTTACATTTCTGAGTTTATTTCATAAACCACTATTTACGTTGGTAAATAATACTCTCCTCCAGCATTGGTATTGCATTTACATTACAATCAGTTATCCAAATAAACACCCATTTCATCTCCCCCACCACTTCTCAAGGATGGGTACAAGATACGAGTCTATTTCTGCTTATTCCTCTTCCTGAGTCAAAGGTCAGGACCTATTCTCTCCTTCCCACTCGACACAAGCCGATCTATTTCCTCACCGCGGCTCAAATTGGTGCACTACTTCCCTATTCTCATCCTCCAATGCATCGCTGCCAAACACGAAAATGGAGTAATCAGCGTGTTTCTACATGTAGCACGAGTTCAAAATTTAAGCTGTGGTCAGTGACACACAATCTCCTCAGCTTCACAAATTGTGGTCAGCCCGTCAGCCGATAACACAGGCGGTCATGGAGGATTCGGGCTAGTTTTTATGGAGCTTTGAGCATAGCAGGGTAGGCTCCATTGTTTTAAAGCTCTGGAGAAATGAAAGGACATGATTCTCTAAGAGGGGCTCTGAAGCATGAAGATAAATGGCGACATCTTCAACCCAAAACAAGTTAACATGTTGGAGTGGCTTTTGAAAAGTGGTTTGTTTCCCTCTTAGGAGGGCCAGTAAGAGTCTCTCAAGGACATTCTTTTTCTGGGAAGTCAAAGCGTTGCAGTGATACCATAGTTAACAGCCAGGAGGCGAGGTTTTGTCTCAGAGATAAGGTGGAATGTTTTCCACAGCTTTTATCTCAGGATTCACTGGTAGAACCTGAAAATAGATGCATGTTCCATTGAGATAAACTTAGAATAAAGGTGTGCATTGTTTCAGAGAAAATATTAGAGCATATGTGCAATAGATTGCCATTTACACGTGCCTTGTAGTCTTTTGTTGGATAGGCTTTCGTTGTTGGAGTGCCGTGTGACATCAGCAGCGTTTCCATCAATGTTTCTTTTAGTTCTTCCAGGCCCATATGAAATATCCTATTGGAAAAGGTTGATGGAAATGGCAAAAGTCAAAATAACATATTTAATTATGTAACAAAAGTGTTATGCTCTCTCTTTTTTGGATTTTTGGCTTTTCCACAAAGAACCACATTTGCAGAATAAGTTCTGACGTAGCAAATATTTACCTGACATGACTGATCAGCTGTTTCCACAGTCGGTGTCTTCCCGGATATTCACATAACGCCTGAAAACATGGCATTTTCTGTAGTAGCTGACATGGCAGAATAATTACAACTTGCTCAATAGCAACACATTCCTGAAAACTTCTCTCCATTTCTCTTAAATGTGTAGTCCATGCTAGTTTGTAACTTCTACTTTCCTGTGTATTACAGCCATGCTTAGCATTGACTTCAGTTGAAACTACACTTTGTGTAGCCTGGTTAATTCGCTCTAACCCACCAGATGGAAACACGCCTAATTCGATTTTTGTTAATTTGACAATTTCATAAAAAGACAGCAACTAAAATAGAGCAGGCAACCCAAGTGCGCAGGCAATCAATCACCTGTCAGTCATATCTTGGAGGTTTGTCGGTAACTGACCAATCAGCAATCTTAATATGTCCCAAAGTGAAACATCCCTTGGCTGCAGGAGCCAGCTGGGAGATGTCACGCATTGCAGTTAGAGGCATTTCATTAAAAACATCAGTAAAAATGGTAAAGTGTTCAAGTAAAAAAAAAAAAAAGACAGATATGAAAATACTGTGCAAATTTAAGAATGCACCAGATAAACTCTCCCTGAGAAGTATTAATAATGTAAATGTTCAAGTCTATTGAAACATTCAAGTTAATTAAAAGGTTAAATTTACAAACAAAGCTGCTCAATTTGCATGGATGTCCAAACAAACTCTTGCTGGGTAGCTAAACACGTGGGGAAATAGTCCTTAGCTTGTGATATGATGTTGCAGCCACTCTACAGAACGATATCATTTACTGTGCAATGGCATGAATCTACCAGACAAACACTGAGAAGAAAAAGTACGTAAATGGTCATTAGCAGAATTTCAAATGTTCCAGGTATATTAAAATGTGAGAGACATTGTAAATAATTCTCATTGGGTCACTGTGGAACCAGTAGTATGTTTGTAAACATGTAACAGACTAAATACTGGGCTAATGGTTTATTCGATTCCCAGCTGGGGACGATTGCCCTCACAGATTTGGGAAAGACACAGTTAAGTCTATTCATTTTTTTTAATGGTTTATATGATATGATATGATATGATATGATATGATATGATATGATCAACTTTATTGTCCCAAAGGGACATTCCTTTGGGAATTTTTTGGTTGAATCGTTTACCTGAAGGAAGTAAGATAAGTGAAGTGGGATCTGTTGCTGCTCCTTGATAATAATGTCAGGGTTTGTGGAATCCCCATTCTTGTTTGGTACAAAATTAAACGCAGTACAAATCATCATAGCTTGGACTGAGTTTTGTCTAATGCAAGGGTTCCCAAACTTTGAAGCATGCAACCCCCCCAAATAGCAGCGCCAAACAATAGTGACCCCTTTTTGCAAGTGTTTTTTTTTTTTTATTTGGGGAGGAAAGTTTGAGAAAGTTATAATATGATAAGAATAAAGTTGTAAATTACGAGAATAAAGTCATATTTTTATATGTCTGAAGTTAGTTATAGTTCGGTATTGGTTTTGTAAACAAGGAAATACTAAATCTTTTTAGCACATCAGCATCAAATCATCTTGTGACCCCTCCCCCCCCCCCCCCCCAAAAAAAGGTGTCTCGCAACCCCCACTTTGGGAACCCCTGGTCTAATGCTTGTTATGGAGACTGGGTAACACCATAATACTACTCTTGGCTGCAACATCCAGTGAGCTTTGATTTTTATTTTATTTTTTTACTTCCCTACCATCTTCTTCCTGTACATGTTGATGTGCTGAACTTGGGTCTTCAGCCTTGTTTCATTATCAGGTGGCCCGGTTTGCACCAGTTATGCTTGTTGCTGGGTTTCCTGCTGTTTTCTTGTTGCCATGTCTAGCTTCTCCAGTTACTGGAAATGTTTCTGAGTCTTATGTTGCAGATTTAGTTGCTAACTGTGCCTGTAATATCTTTTATTTTTTTGAAACCCTTTTCTTGCATCCATAACCCTGCCTGTATTCTTGCTGTATTGCTAGATTAAAGCCAGTTGTCATTTTACAATAAATGATTCTGTTAAAATCAACAAGGAACACGTTTTTTTCTGCACCTAATAAATTACTTTCAAATTACAGGTTGTGGTTTTCTCAATACTTTTGCCGTTTTTTACCACCTCATGACCGAATGGGGCAATAAGTGTAGAGGGTGTTATAAAATCAACTTGAGAAGTATGGAATTATGTTTCACCTTTCCCAATGCAAAAGGACTGTGGAGCACAGAATTAATCCAATGCTTTGACCTCTCTCTTGTAGCTGCTGACACACTGTTTACAAAGTTAAACATTGTTCACAGTATGGGGAAAAAAAAGGCATGGTGGAATCTCCAGAGACTGCTACGAGTACATTTGACTGCTGTGTTTGTTGCCTGGCTACAACTGATCTGATGATGTCTCACACTGTGTCATCATCAGAAGCTAAAGGCCTGATATATGCTGCCTAAAAATAGCACAGTGGAACTTTCTGGGTAGATATTATGAAAGAAAACTGGAGGCTAACAGTTTAATGTCTGTGGCGCAGATCCGCTGCCTCGCAGTAATAAGTCAGCATGAAAAATATTTGTCTACGCAGCTGTAGTACAAACCCTACTCACAGAAAACGTATGAAGTATCCAGAGATCACAGGAAGATAGAAATCTATAGTTAATCGTGCAATATTAGTCTTTGTTTGGGATAAAGAGACATACCATAGAATTATTGATTGAATTAATTGGAGTGTTGTTTCATCTATTTTCAATGCCTTCATATTTACAGTGTAAATATGTTGCACCGAGGACATAATGAAAATAAAAAGTTGTTAAACCTGCAAAGATGTGCTGCAGTCTTTGGCATCCATCCAAAGTCCTGGCATCTTCAAAAATACATCCTCAGCTTGAGGAAATGGAGTTATTGCATTAAGATAAATTTGAGCAGCATTTCCGAGCACAGTACAAGTTCAGAGAATCGTTCATGACCAGGGCTTTGAACTCTTGTTGGTGTACTCTGCCAACAGCCTGTCATCCAGGGTCTGTTCTCCACCATCTTCTTAATTTATTGAAGCTCTTCTGCTTTTCCTTCATTTAGAGCTGCCTGCCTCAGCACATCGCAGCCCAACACCTTGCCTGTCTGAGCCTCCTCTGGCTTTCATGGCCACTGCCATACGTTGATGCTGTAATTAGCTATGGGTGGTAGAGAGGAGATACATATCATTAAATCTTCAAGGACAGCAGAAAGGGCAGCATGATAGTTTCCTCTTGTTTGCAGCTCAAGTGAAGAAACTTACATTTAGATGTGGTACCTTTGATCCGGTGCACAAGTTAACAGTTTCATCAGGTATTGTTGCAGGCAAATGTGGTGCCTATGATGGGCGCAATCAGTGGCGGTTCATGCATAAATGGGGGGGGGGCTGGGTAAGCAGCAATTCCTGCAAGCTATGACAAGTGTTGAAAAACGGAGTACCTTCCAACTGCTTGCATAGGTTTCAAGAGGGAATGTAAAAGTCTTGCGTGGTTGGTCAAACATGCTTGACCAGGGTTATGGCAGTTCATCCTTAGCAAGAACCAGTTCTATATTCAGTTCACCACCTAAAAAAAAAAATCTAATAAGTTCCCAGTTTTACCGTGATGTCGGTCTCACTCATTTCAAATATTTTTAGACAGAAACAAAGTTCAAAAATATAAACGTCATGATGCTTTAAACTTACATATCCTTTATGCCATTTTATTCTCTCCCGTGGCCTTTTCCACAAAGGCTTTATGTCATAATGTCTGATTCTCTAACAAAACAGCTCTTAATCACACTTTTTTATGCTTTTATTGTCAGAAAGCAAAACGATTCAGAAGTTGTGACTTAAAAGCGGCACATTCAGACTACATTTATATTTATGGTTACTTTAACTCCCTTTTTACCCACCCATCAGCACAGATGGGATCTGGCATGATGTTTTTTGTTTTAGCCTTTAAACTGTTTAGGAAAAGTCAAAAACACAGTAATATTTATCAACTGCCAGATACTGAAAGTTAAATCTCTCCTGGAAAAAGTGATTCAGTAGCACTAATACAGTTAATAATTGTGCAGTCAAAAACATAAAAAATAAATCCAGGAGGCTTGTACATAATTCTGGTCAGAAAAGGAATATTAAAAAGGACAATGTTGCTCTAATCAAATCCTGACTCTTCAGGCTCATTAGTAGACAAAATCTTGAACCTATTAATTGTTATTTTTTGTTTAATTAGCTAAAGGACTATCTAAAGGAAACCTAGAGGTGCAACAGAAGGAAGATGTAGTTTATATGCTGATATTTGCTGTATCTCTTGCTCATAAACAATACTATAACAATAACAAAACTCAGTCCAATCTACTAGTTTTGTTAGTACTTGAGCTTTTTTGTTAATATTGGTCCTCTCAGTGACTGTAAAAACTGCTGGTATTGCACTACAGCTCTCTATGATGCCTGCACGCTCCAACACACAGAGACTCTCAGCAGTTACTTGGCACATGCTGTGAGGGAAAACATTGCGGCTCTGCTTGCATAAAACATCCACAGTTTGCCCCCTAAAAACACTGTAAATCTTTTGTTCTCCCCAAACTAGATCTTTGTCAAATGACACTAGGATGAGCAACCCACGTTTAAGTTAATTATGTAACAAAATCAGCATATTCTGCTCGAGATTCTATCCTTACGTAAGAATGCATTAATTTGAATGAGTTCATGCTCAACACTGTGCTTGATTAATTGATCATCGGGAAGTGCGATCAGTTCTATTGAAGCAGGATTGTTTTGCCACTCTGGAGCTCAATAATAAGACGCCAAGGAGGAAACACACAGAGGGATAAGATTGCATCTCCCGATCAACCTGGGAAGGCATTTCCTGACTGTCCATCAAAAAGATTACTGACATGTGGATAACAATGTGGACAGTTACTAATCCTCTCAGGAGCAGAAATCCCTACTTAGTCAGCAGAAGATCAAACTGTGCAGTTCTCAGAAAAGCTGAAAACAGCTGCAATTAATCAAGCATGTCTCGGTTAAATGATTAAACATTAAAGTTCATGGCAATACAGTTAGAACATCTACTTTCAAATAAAGGCCAGCAGTGTCACAAACATCTAAACCTACAAATTCTGGGCAAATAGCAACAACAAAATGGTAATCGGCTTCTGACGTAGCAGTTTAAAAGACTAGAATAATTTCAGGAGCTTATCGATCCACCGTCTTATATGATCAATGCACTGCATAAGGGGACCCATACTATAAGGACCAAACACACCCAATTTTGCATCCTGTGTGTTGATTTGATGTGAAAGTGTATGAAAATATAGTCAGTGGCTCACAAACAGCTTATCAGAACTTGGACTTGAGCAGATTACTGAGTTGTGACCCCCCCCCATCCCCCAATCACCCCCCGCTTCAAGGCAACAGTTCAACTTTTATCGTGGATCATAAGTTTACCAGTGTGTGACTGTCTGGGATCACAGAGCAAATAGAGGACAATCTAGAGTAAAGATCAATGTGTGTACGTTCTTTACCTCCAATCACTCAGTACATAGTTACTGTAAGTCACAAACACTGGCACACAGGCTAGAATTTATATGACATGTTTAGCTGTAAAGTCCCTTGCCCAAGGCGGTGGCATATTTCCTCTCTGGTCATTTCCCAGGACCTGCAGGGTAAAGTTATAGTTGCTGACAGCCTTATGCTCTGGCGGCAATAGCAGTAATTGATGATGAAGGCAATTTATGGGGGAAGGACAACTGTGGCGGGACAAGGTCGGGGATGTGATGAGTACAAACCCCCATGGATGGAAAGGAAAGGACTCTTCTTCGGACAAGGAGGAAGAACAGAGGGTGAATTTTCATGAGAAAGTTGACAAGTCAGTTTATTAACTCAACACAAGGAAAAGTACATATTTCACCCCAACAACACCCACATTTCATGCAAGGCTTGATTGTAAAGTTCACGTTCCTGTGAAAAACATTACCTACCCTCAATGATGGGAGCGTACATTGTGTTTTTCTCTGCTGCAGTGCACTTTCGTCTCATCAGGCCTTAACAGCTGAACACTTTCAGGCAAGGAATTGCATCTGCATAGAAAGGCGCAGCGTCACATCATGTGTGGATCGCCGTGAAGAAAGTGGGGGGAAAGAAACTCTAAAAGATTTTTTTTTTTTTGCAGAAACAGCAGCCCTTTTATGAGGGAGTTACGGGGGATAACGGGGGTAGTGGAGTAGGTGGGATTCCGAAAAGATGCTAAAGCCTCCTGATTGTTTTCTTCCAGGTATGGGCTGATGTGATAAACTCTCAGCGTGCCTCTGCGTGTGTGAGGATGCATATTTCATGGTTAGTTAGCAGACGCTCTTTTGTCTCAAAGAAATCCCCTGGATTAGAAAAGAAGTAAGTGTCAGAAAGTTGGATAAACCCACTGCGCACACTCGAGCGGATGAGATGGATGGTGTGTGTGTGTGTGTATGTGTGTGTGTGTGTGTGTGTGTGTGTGTGTGTGTGTGTGTGTGTGTGTGTGTGTGTGTGTACGTACGTATCCATTGCCAATCCGTTGAAAGAGCTTGTAACTTCATGCAGGCTGTGCTGAAATAAACTGGCTGGTTTTATGTGTCAGTAATGAGGAAACATCCCTTGGCGCTGACCATGGTGCTGGAACCAGCTGTTCCAGGGGTACATTTATTACCGAGACTCTTGCTTCTGTTTTGATGAAATTGCACATCAGGATACTACTCTAAACTGTTTTATTTATTTATTTATTTATTTTTTTTGTTTTTGTTTTTTTGTTTGTTTTTTGTTGATATATTTAAGGCCAACTGAATCAGTCTGCCTCTCAATAAAAACCTGGCATTATAAAGTCTGATAGCAATCATATTTTGCAGCAGCAATCTCCTATCCATGTATTTCTTGTTGTTGATGCAGGTGGCTTATTAAATGACACATGTGAAGGTTATATTTAGAAAAAACAACATAAGGTAGAACTATGGCTTCAGAAATGCTGATTTCTTGATTAAACCACAATCTATAAACAGCTGGTTTAAAAAGAGAATGTTGTAAAGTCTAAAATTATGGCTTGCAAAGAGTGAGAATTGCCCATTACAAACCACGTGAGATATGACACACACAACACTGTATTATCTGTTGTGCAATTATACACTGTTTGAAGTTATTTAATGTTTAATAAATAACCCTGTCTGTTAGGTATTGTCCGGTAAATATCAGCTCTAGAGCTGATATCAGGACAATGGTTGAAAGGGATGATTTGAGCACTGGCGATCTTTTAACAGCAAACTCTGCACACACATAGAATAAGGAGTGACAACTTCTCTTCAAGTTCAAGAATTTATTAACAGAAATAACATCCAGAGAACATCACTATATAATGCTGTTTATCTGAATTAACACTATACTTCAATTAACAAATCCTCTACTAGACTAGTGAAACTTAACTAAAACTACTAAGCAAAATTAAGATAAAAGAAGCTAAGCTAAGGAACTCTGTACATGCAAAAGAAACAAAAGACAAAATGAAAGTGGGTGATCATCATCAGAATAATTCAGTGAATCCTGGTTCACTGCGGATTTGATTGAAGAACATGGAATTGACTTAAATTAGCTTAACTAATTTAGAACAACCTTTGGCATGTGTTTCAACCTATTCACAATTATTTTATTTGAGTAAAGATCCAAAGTTCATCTTAAAGAACATGGAATGGTCTTAAATTAGCTTAACTAATTCAGAACAATATTTGGCATGTGTTTCAACCCATTGACAATGCAAATCCCAAGTTACACAAAACATTATTTGAGGAAATAACATTTTAAATAAGGATTTGCTCAGTAAAATCATTAACTTTACGGACGCTGAATTTTATTAATGCGATTATACCTCTGGGAGGTAAAGGGTCGTTGTAGCAATCGGTCACTAAAATCGGCTAATCCCAAAGTTAAACAAAATGCCTTTAAATTGACATTAATATTCCTTGTTAATGTGGTAATAACGCTCATAGTACTATCGAACGATGGTGGAGCAAAACGAACAAACCTTATGCTTGAACGAGCTGTAGTTGAATAACCGGAAACCGGAAGTTACCGGGAGATAAATAGCATTTAGGCTAGTGGGCTTTCTGCGCTAACTTTAAAAAACTTCAGCTTTATTAGTCATAATGATTGGACCGGATAACATGAACAGTAATATCCCATCAATGTATGAAACCCTTGTGGAGATAACATTCAAATCATATCGGCAATGGCCTGATTCGAAGAAGCTAGTGGGAGCTACCCTGTAAGCTCCATGGGTTTAAAAACACGAAATATTATTACACAAATCTTCCAAACAACCATGTAACTCTCCCTGCTCATCCTCTGCCAAACCTGTCGGTGCCTCGGTGTGAGTTTGATTCACTTTGGCTATCCTTTTTCTGGAAATGCAAGAAACGCAAGTTCCTTTTTGAATAACTGCGCATGCGCAAGATCGTCTTACCTGCTCTTCTGCTCCTCAGTGGGATCGCATGAAAGAAATCTCCCAAATCCACTCTGGTCTAATTTTCTACCGAGGCCTCACTCTTCTTCTCATAAGCTTGGATGCGGTTTCCTTCTCGCGACTCTCCACCATTTTCAAAGTATACGGTGTGAGCAGTGGAGCTACAATGAACGGCTAACCAGATACATAAACACTCGAAGTGCGCATGTGCAGCCAGCAACGGAAACTAACAGGGAGCGTGGATGCACATTGGCGTTACGTGAGCGTGTCAGAATGATTGGCATGTGGAACAACCATTAGATATGGTGATTACCCCAGAACTTGAGGTAAAGATGGGGGCGTGGGCAGGACAAGGCATGAAGGTATCTGATTGGTTCTTTCCATTTGGATCGAATGACGGGATTGGTCACAGTTTTTGTAGGTCTACAGCTCTCACAGTGGTAAATACATTATGTATTCAGAAAAAGGGGGTTCGAAAATTAGATCTCTGACTAGATGGAAAGACCATTCCACGCAAGATAACAAAACGTATTTCTGAACAGGATTACCAACTATAGCTTTAAGTCCTAAATCATTCATAACATTGGCAGATTTAGATTTGTAGTTCAAATCAGATCCGTTCATTAAAGCTGGCTTGCTGAGCATAAGTTAAAACATTTAACCAACAGAACAGGACACAACTGATCCCCCAAACTTTGAAAACTGTCTCTTTCCTCTAATAAGGCAGACATGTGCAAGCCTTTTTATGTTTTGCATCTACAATGATTCACAGACCTCTGTTCCACAAAAATAAAAAATGAAATAAATAATAAGGGAATGATATGTGTACTCCTATTTAGAAAGAACAATAAATATGAGGCCTACAAATATGTGAATGAGTATTCAATTCATGAAAGAAAGGACGTAAAAAAGGCATAAAGAGCCAAGAAACCAGCTGAAATCTGTCAGTGTTTAGAACGCTTTCATGAGTGTTAGGGCTGGTAAAAACAAAGAGATTTTCTCAAAGTTTTACTTTTGCAGAGCAAGTTTGTCAGTTGCCCTACCGGAGAAAACAAAACATGTATGCAAATGTCAAACTGTCATAAATTTCTAAAGCAAGAGCTCTTCTAGCCAAATCAGATCCCAATCTTGTTTTTCTCTGCACAAAGAATAAGCCTCTTATATAGAAGCCCCCTGAAACGAAAAGAACTATGTAGATGGTCAAAGGAAGCTGAAAAAGCCCCTGTAGGTATGTTTTGAGGTGACAGAGTTGGATGTACTTTGTCTACCACATGAAGAGGACATCAAGTGTCATGATGGAGTATGTGACCTACTATATGAACATCTGTAATGATACAGTAACACCATCCCCAACGGAACAATGAGATGCTCCCTCAATGACAGCCAGTGACCCAAAAGGGCTGCTAAACAAGAGGAAAAGAGCCTTTAAGGAGAGAGAAATACAGAGTATACAGAGGCAACTTAAAGTCAAAATAAGATAGATAAAGGAGATACACAGCAAGTTGCTGGAGAGCAAGCTCCAATAAAAAAAAAATTGGAGCCTGTGGTCTGTGGACAGACGTACCAGTCAAGCTCCACAGTGTTGGGCAGTGACCATTCAGCATGCAGGTGAAGATTCTGTCAGTGAATCTTTCATCCAGCCTACCAGAATGCCCCATTGAAGGTCACTTTGTAGGGCTCTGGCGGTACTCACACTGTCAATCCTTGCATAAAGGAGGAGATACTGATCCTGTTGATAGCCAAATCCAGCTCTCCTAGAGTAACTGCTTGTCTCCTGGAATCTCCTTCACGCTCTTAAAACTGGCAATGGCATGTATAAATGCACAATTCATTGGAGTTGATCCCTGTTGTCGTCTCACCTTCATCCTATCTGTAGTGACACTGACCCCGGTTTGTGGCCTCCACTTGCAAGACCATACCTGTTTTTGGGGTTGTCTCATAGCTGCCCCATTATCACAAAACAGACAAACACTACTACTACTACTACTATTGAACTGACCAGATCCATATTCCACTTGTTTAAGTGACATGGGACATGTGTCTAAGTGGCTCTTATTATTTATATATATATATATATATATATATATATATATATATATATATATATATATATATATATATATATATATATATATATATATATATGTGTATATATATATATATATATATATATATATATGTATATATATATATATATGTATATATATAACTCAATAGCGATTATTCAGTGCTGTTAGCCATTGCATTAAAATGAAATAAAATCACTAAGACTAAGAAATTTTATCTCTTATTTAAATACACGTGTATGCCTCTCTTTTTTTGGACAGGAAAGGTGACTTAAGCAGTCGCGCAGGTTGCTGTTTTGGGGGCAGTCTTATACCCATACTTTGGGTTCATTTTAAACCAACAGGTTTTTAGGTGCACAATCACTCCATTCAATTAGTGACAGAGAACATTTTCTCATTTCCTCGGGAAACATCATACGGGACAAACTGAGTGTCCCGATGAATTTCCCTGAGCCCAATCAAAGAAGAACTCGATTAAGTTGCTCAAAGACGCTTTTCTCCAGCATGATTTGGATTTCAATTACTCTCTGCCAAATAGGGGTTCATCGTGTTAACGTAGGAAGAGACGGGTGGGGAATTTCAGGAGGATCATCAATCATAAAGCTGCTCGACCCGTGCGCGATCCTGCAGCAACCTCTAATCACTGCACGGTCAGCCTAATTAGAAACGGGGAACCTATCCGAGACGCTCTGTGGAATAAGATAAATCTCCCCGCTTCGTTCTGCGCGTTGGAGGAAAATAAAAAAGTTGTGTTAAGGTGAAGATCACGGCCAAACAAGTCTCCTCACCCAAACCAGAAAACGTGGCGTTTATCGCTTAATTGGAGCCATCCCTCCTTCTCCTCCTCCACCACCCCCCCTCCTTCAGCTCTCTCCGTGGTTCATTCCTGCCGCTCTGTATCCTCCGGAGCGAGCGAGGCGCGTTTCCACCGTCATCCACACGCTGAGCCGGGGCGGTTCAGTCGCCGCGCTGAAACAACGGCAACGTGAATATGGATGAAGAGATCGGGACCGAGGTTCTGGGAACTGCTCTGTGCTGAACTGTTAACGGGGGGTGAGTTATATTTTAAATTCACCGAGTGACGACACGAGTTTTCCTTTCCAACAAGACGCGGAAAACGGTGTTTTCTGACTATGTTGGATGAAAAGTGAATTCCTCAGATGCGGCGTAACAAGTGTCTTCGGTCGGAGGTCATTGTGTTTGTAGATGCACGTTCAAATGTTAGAGTTGTGATTCTGGATTGCAATGCTTTTAATTTATTCTGCAAAATATAAGTTATTTTAGACATGCATTCAGGAAAGCACGCAGACTGGAAAAGATGCGCGTTGCGTTGTTTTGCAAATTGGCTCTGCTGTGCCACATTTAAAAAGTGCGGCTTTTCTTTCCCTCTTTTTTTGGCATTTTCTTTTGCGGTTTCAACACAAGTCAGAGGACACATCTCAACACATCCCCTCCCTTTCATCAGCAAATGTCAGCCTCAGAGATACTCTCCTCCAGGAAATTGTGCAACAGCTGAGCAGACAACAGTTTTCCTAATGAAGATCTTTGCAAAAAGAAAATGTCATTCGCGCTGGTGCAGTTTTAATCACAAGCCTGGCTGTGAGACTGCGTTTGGACCCCAAATGTGAAATGAAAATGAGATGTCACATTTGCTATTTACCTACATGGCTCCCTCAGCTGACAAACTCTGCAAAAAGTATTTTTTTTTTCCATCTGCAAACTAGTACCTTGAAGAGAGAAAAACACAGGAGGAAATTGAATAAAGGAGAGATAATCACAGTGGTGGCAAATCTTTTTTTTTTTTTGTTTTTTTGCTTTTTTGTTGAGATAATTACACTTGAATCCAGAAGCGAATGGCTGCAAACAAAAAGGATTCACAAAAAATGTCCAAAAAGAGACATGCTCCTGCAAGTTTTCTAACAGCATTGTGTGTGTTGAGCCCTGAAAGGGTTTAAGCTCTTGATGGGTTACCCTTTTATATCATAATCCTGTACATGCTTCAGCATAAACCCATTAGCACCTCTTTCCTCCTACTAAACGGCAGACGTGGACACCTTTGCATAGCTAATGAGATCCTAAACACAATCCATTTATGTCAGCTAAAAATCCCCAGGAGGGTTTCGCCCGAGAGCCAGCTGGTTCTTTCCAAATGCGAAGCAATCTATCTGCTGCACCTTGACTTCAGTGGCTGTCAGGCCAGTCGGGGTCTTTCTCTCCACTCCTCTCACACATGTGTACGTACCCCTCTGTGTGTTTTCCCCGCATCCTTAAATCTTGAGTGTTTGCCTTCTGCAAAGCACGTGGCAGCTGCCCATCCTGACACCTGCTCCTGCCTCTGTAAAGTTCTTGCAAGATTGCTTTTCTGAATGCATGCATGCTTTATCGCCTTTCCCCCCTCTACACAGCTGTCCCATCTCACGGCCAGTTATTGGGCGCGATAATGAAAGAGGGCAGGAGAAGGAGTGCAGGGGTTAGTCGTGTGTTGAAGTCTGAGATCAGAGGATATGGATTGTGATGTGGAGACGCAATGCAACATGCCACTTGCTTGCTTTTTCACTTGTGTTATTGTGTTACAAAAAAATGCATTTTGCTGGGACTTAATGTGCTAGACCAACACAATATAGTGCATAATTGTGAAGTGGAAGGAAAATGATACATGGTTTATCATTTTTCTTTTTACTAATTAAAACCTGAAAGGCTAGCTACTCGTTTGTATTCAATCCCCCTGAGTCGATTTATAATACAATATAATCATCTTTGTCTGCAACTGTTTTGGGGTGTATCTAGTATACCAGCTGTGCGTGTTTAGTGACTGATTATGTTGCATAGTCTTCCATGCAAAATAGCTCAGTATCGGTGGAAGGAGAGTGCCTGAAACCCATATTTTAAATCTTTCCACAGATACTTAATTAGTTTTATGTCTGGACTTTGACTGGGCCATTCTAACACAAGTATTTGAGCTTGACCACACAGCTATAGGGTCTCTATGTTTAGGGTTCTTGTTTGTTGCCTGATATCGTCTAACAGACCTCTGAGGCCTTCACAGAACAGCTGAATTTATTCTTTAAATTACAGGTCAACATCAATTGAGTGACCTTTGAAAGCAGTGGGTTGCACCGGATTTTTTCTCGGTCTTTCGAATAAATATAGATAAAGGTGGCTGAACAAATACAGATAAGCCTAAAATTGTTCATACCCCTGGCAGATTCTTTCTTGTGTTTTTACTGTCTGGTGATATTGAACTTAACCCTGGCCCAAA
The DNA here is from genome assembly GCF_011125445.2 of Fundulus heteroclitus. Lineage (NCBI taxonomy): Eukaryota > Metazoa > Chordata > Actinopteri > Cyprinodontiformes > Fundulidae > Fundulus > Fundulus heteroclitus. The sequence continues at coordinate 33,543 of NW_023397144.1, forward strand.
TAATGTCTGTTTTAGTACTCCAAGTGATTTCAAATCTAGGTCAGGACTTGAAGTTGTTCACCTTAATGTCAGGAGTTTGCTACCCAAACTAGATCAAGTAAAAACATATGGGCTAATTCATCTCACTGATATACTAGTTCTGTCAGAAACTTGGCTAAAGAAATCCATTACGGATAGAGAGACTGCCATCCAAGGTTATAATGAATTTCTGTGTGACTGTCCTAAAAAGGGTGGTGGCATTACGATATTATGTCAAGCAGAAATTTCATGTTACTGTTCAGTCATGTATTTCCTTAAGTAGACAGTTTGTATTTCAAGCTTTGAAGCAAAACATTTCCATAGGCCATTTTAATCTGGAGAGACAAACACAGACAAAAAGAGGCAATTAGAGTGATTTACTGATAGAAATTAGAAAAGTTCTTTGGTGCTCGGACCCCGGCAGACGACGTGAAAGCTGTGAATGTCTGAGCTTGGATGTTCATTTTTCTCCAAAACCTCGACTTGAATTCACTCACGTTCAGGAAACAGCTTCAGTAAAGTGCGTTGAACATAGTCTCAAATTGGGGTTAAAATTGCATAATACTTCCCCATAAAATGAACTTCAGCCACTCTTCTGTGATTCTTTCATCCTTCAGGACTAAGTGGAAACTTCCATCTGTTTTTGAGCACCCTCGGACATAACAGCTCCCCCTTTTTCATAGCCACCCCCTGGTCAAGTGGAGTAGTCAGACATGCTAGCGTCACTCACGCCATTATATTAGCCGGCTGGTGTATCAGCTGGGGGAAGAAAAGGAGGGGAAGGGGATGGGAGTTTGACGGTTGTTTCCTTGATGGTGTGCTCTAATTGGAGAACATGAACTACGTAGAAAGATAAACTCTTCTCTGATTTGTCCGTTTGTGAGCAAAGAAAGAAAAACTGATCACACATGAGCTGAGCCTTTGGCCCCCACTCTTGACATTCACAAGACCTCATCAGTGCACCACAGATCATATTATACCCCCAAATCCAGAGAAAGATTTCATTTATTGTCATAGCCCCTTTAAAACACATTAACAATTTGGATTCTAAGCTAAAAGTTAAATTGGGATTCTGATTTGTTTATTTATTCAGAAACAAAAGGTTTCTCACACCACCTCAGAAGGCACCTGATTACTTCAACCATTCTCTCACTGATGGATTATGGAGATCTTCTATTCATGAACAGCCAGCATTTGAAACAAATGGACGCTGTATATTATTGTGCCCTGCATTCTCTCACTGGGTAGGTTTTATCTTTAAATGCATCCTTGGGCATCTTTATATATACTTATGCTCACTTATGTCTAGAGCTGTTACCCATTATGGCCTTTATGGGCATTGCGCTCTCAGGACAAAAAAAAAAAAAAAGGCTTTTAAATCTTCTGCCCCTGCTACCTGGAATGACACACAGAAGGATTTAAAAGTTATCATCTCTTGTTACTTTGGGGCAATAAAAATAAATTTTAAAGGACAGATACACTAGATCATTTGACTTCAGTAACTCTCTTAATGTTTAGTTATGTGATGCCTCCTGGTTATATGTTTTGTATTTTTGATTTGCTGTACGTTTTCTGTCGTCGTCTTGGCCAGGTCACTCTTGAAAAAGAGGTTTTAATCCCAGTGAGTTACCTTCCTGGTTAAATAAAGGATGCAAACATACATACAATTAAAGTAGTCTTTTTAACTTGGTCAACATGTTTCTTCTGAGTGAATAGTCAAATAGCAAAGGTGCAATCAATTTTAGCAAGCCCTCACGTGGAGAACCTAGTCCACGCTTTCATCACAGTTCGTCTTGACTACTGTACTGCACTGTATACAGGCATTAGCCAGACCTCTCTTGCCCATCTGCAGCTTGTGCAGAACTCCGCTGCTCGCTTGCTAACGCAGACCCGTAGGCGTGAGCATATCACTCTTCTCCTAGCGTCCCATCACTGGCTCCCTGTGCACTACAGAATACATTTTAAGCGTTTGTTATTTGTTTTTTAAATGTTTGAACCACGTTCCTCCACAATATTTATCTGAGCTGCCTCAGCCTTACTGCGTGGCCCGATCCCTAAGTCAGTGGTTCCCCAACCCTGGTCCTCAAGTACTCCTGCCCTGCCTATTTTAGATGTGTCTCTGATTCACTTGATTCACTTGATTGCATGACCTCCTCAGCAGCCACGCAGGCTCCATCCGAATACCCTTAATAATAGCTTCTAGCTCCTGTTCTTTGACCTTTCATGGGGTCAACAGTAAGAACTCTATCCTGGGGAGGAAAGGAACTTCTGGCTGCTGTGCCAAATTCAGACAGCCTTAAACTCTAACGTCATTACGTGATGGAAACGGACATGGATGATTCAAGTCAAATCCGGGCCTACAGCTTTCCGAAAATGAACTACAAAGTGTGCGCTCTCTTCTCTCTGGACATTTTCGCTGATTTCCGTGAGGTGGCTGTGCTGATACGTCATGTCACGCAAATAATTGTGGTATAACCAAAGGGTAAGGTAAGGGACGTCACAGGGTTCCTAGGCACAACTAGCTGCGGTATGGAGCATACAGGCTACTTTTCTTACCTCCTTTCTTACAGACTGCAGTATTCGGACAGCACTATCATGGCGACAGCTGACACACTTCCGACAGGTATTCGGATTGAGCCGTAGGCTGCTAAAGCCTCTTAATCACTCATAAATCAGATGTGTGCCAGCATGGAGACACCTAAAACATGCAGAATAGAGGTACTTGACCAGGTTTGGGAACCGCTACCTTAGATCAGCTGATGCTGACAGTCTCTGAAACTAGGCTGAAACTCAGAGGTGACAGAGCATTTGCTGTTCCCAAGTTCTGGAATAAATTACCACCGAGTATCAGACAGGCCTCCTCTTTTCCTGTTTTAAATCTCTTTAAAAAAACACACTTATTTCTTGGCTTTTAATACACTGTGATCTTGTTGTGTATGTCACTATAAAATACTCCTGCTGTGAACCTGGCTTTTGGCTTTTGATGTTGTGTGTTTTGTATGTTTTTAACTTATTTTCCTGACATATTCTTGTCTTAATGTACCACCCCTGTGGTTTTTAAAATGTGCTATAGAAATAAAGCTGATTGATTTGAATAGAATATGGATGTGAAAAAAAAAACAATTCCTTTGTTTGACTTTCCTTTCACGTAAAAGAGAATGCCCAAAATTATACCTGCTGATTGCAAATTGTAAGTGCCCGGGATATTTCAAGGTTCTGCACACTCACACACACACACCATTCCAAACAGCAAACACTGCTCTAAACCATCCTGATTGCATTGATCATTTGTGAAGAGCAATTTTCATCAAATTAACAGGTTAAAAAAAATGATGAGCTCTCTATAGTTGTTTTCTGAAAAGTCATGGCTAAAACAAAGGAACTCAGTGAGGGAAAGTGGCTGCTCAAAACCCAGGCTTTAGCTACAAGGCATTATCTGAATGACTTCAAGTTCCAGAGCTTCTGTATAGTTACTCAAAAATACAGTATAAGTCCTTCCACTCTGCAAGATCTCAGAGGATGTGGTTGGAAATCAACACACACACACACACACACACACACAGTTAAACATGGGGGGTGGTAATATAACGTTGAGGTGTATTCCCACACCTCAACAATATTGAAGCATGTAATGTGACAAAATGTATAAAATGTTTGGTGGGGGGGGGGGGGTAACTTTTTTTCAAGCTTTATTTTTGTCTACAAATGATGAAGAAATGTGTCTTGTACCCATCACACTTCATTGATGATGCGCATCACAGAGAGAAAATCCATCTGATTAAACCTTTTGGTTGAATAAAGCTATGAGAAATAAAGATTTTGACCAAAAGCTCTGTTGGGTTTATGTTTCAGGAGTAACGTGTTTATTCGCTAGACATCCTTGAAGACTTTCATTGATCTTTTCTTTTACACTTGATCAATGTCCTTAGTAAGATTATGGCATTCCAGGCTGCCCGCTTGTTTATTCTACTAATGGAAAGATATCACCCAAATTAATTTGCCTAGAATGAACAATTGAGATTCAGAGTAGATCAAAACCTGATAACATCATCTTGACCCCCACTCCCGAATGTCACACAAGGAAGCATGCAAAATTAATGCTTCTATAAAATATTTAAAAATATGTGTATAACTCAACTGTGGGGGTTAAGGTCAAGCAATAAAAAAAAGTGTTCTTAGTTTTCTCAAACTGCCTGAGAGAAACGTTTGAAGCTAGAATATTTTAAAGCATGTGAAATCCTTCAAACATTACATCTATAAATAATAAGTTGTGATTAATTTTTAAAATTAGTATCCTGAAGGATTGTTAAAGCATACATGTATGGATATGTTTTCCAAAACAGTGTGCATGAAATTATTCTTGCTTCTAGGGATGAGCGTGTGTGTTTTTAGTTATTCTAACAATTCATTCAGTTTAGTTTTTTTCTACGTTGGTTAAAGGGTTTAGGAACGAAACAAAAAATAAAGATCAATAACAGAGTAAGGGGAGGGTATCATATGTCAGACAGTAGCAGTAACACTGGTTTGAAATGTACTGTTTTTACAATGTTGAATGTCACACTGTGCAGATTTTAGAGCTGGTCGACCGGCCTTCGGCAAGTGTGTTGACTCGGTTGGCATGTCACTGTTTTTTTGCTCCTTCTTGGCTCAAAACTGGAACAATACCATGTTGTAATAACACCTCTATAAAGCAGATTACACTTCCTAGCAAAGTAAAGTATAAGCATTTCTTAAGCATACAGCAAAACATGCTGATGAGATAGGTTTGTGTGTGTGTGTGTGTATATATATATATATATATATATATATATATATATATATATATATATATATATATATATATATATATATATAATGAAAAATAAATCTGCAACAAAGACTGTCCATTGTGCAACACAGGTTTGCTTTTCATGCAAATCAAAGCGCAGCAGTGTGATGATGAAACTGAATATTTATGGTCTTTTTTTTTTTTTCACCGAGCCAGAGATGTTACCATGAGTGCTTCTGAGCCTTTTTAACGGCAGATGAAATTGCACTTGAAAAGTTGTAGGCAGGTTGCTTGACTGCTGTAATGAGAGACTCGAGTGCATTTTTCCATTGTGAGCAAATCACTAAACTACCTCTCTTGCTAGAGACACAATGATGCACCGCAGTGCATTTTAAAACTAGTGTGAAAACAAGCAGTAAACGCAACACATTAAATAGATATTCTCATCTTTAACCTTCATTTGCATCCCTGCCACTTGAATTAGATTGAATCACTGTCCCCCTTTCTGTCTCCTTTTGTGCAGAATGCCTCAGCTGCCCGCAGACATTTTCTCTGAATCCTCCTGGTCCTTGGCTGCGGGGTCGTGAGCAGCTACCATGACGTTCAGCAACTCCAGCTCGCTGACAGCCAACCTCAGTGGGGCTCTGGATGGCTACGACTCCGGGGGAAACCTTTACCTGCCATTTTCCGTTTTCAGCGTGCTCACTCTCACTTTGCTGGTAATGCTGGTGGTGGCCACCTTCCTGTGGAACCTGCTGGTGCTGGTGACCATCCTGAGGGTGAGGACATTCCACCGGGTGCCCCACAACCTGGTGGCCTCCATGGCCATCTCGGATGTGATGGTGGCCGCGCTGGTTATGCCGCTTAGCCTGGTCCACGAGCTGAACGGCAGGCTGTGGAAACTCGGACGCGTGCTCTGTCAGGTGTGGATCTCGTTCGACGTGCTCTGCTGCACGGCCAGCATCTGGAACGTGACAGCCATAGCGCTGGACCGCTACTGGTCCATCACCAGGCACCTGGAGTACACGCTCAAGACTCGAAAAAAGATCTCCAACGTGATGATTGCGCTCACGTGGCTGCTGTCGTCCATAATCTCCCTTTCGCCACTCTTTGGCTGGGGGGAGACGTACTCAGAAGGGATGAAGTGTCAAGTGAGCCAGGAGCCATCCTACACCATCTTCTCCACCTTTGGGGCATTTTATCTCCCACTTTGCGTGGTTCTGTTTGTCTACTGGAAGATCTACAAAGCTGCCAAGTTTCGCATTGGCTCTCGCAAGACGAACACAATCACACCCATGGCTGAGGTGATTATGCTTTTTCCTTATTTTATTACGCTCTCTTTACAACCACTTATGCTTATGCAGTTTCATGCAAAAATACAGTGAAACAACCATTTACCCTTTTCTACATAACACTTAATGACTGTTACCAACCTTAGTGTATTTAATTGAGATGTTATGTGACAGACTAAAACAAAAGGCATGTTTTAGCCATGGGATATTGATCATTTTTGCTTGAAACTGGTTTCTCCCAAACCTTTCATTTCCCCTGGTCATTTTCTTGTGACCATTTCTGCTTGCTGAGGAGGTAACTCGCCCTAATGCAGTAGTGTCGATCGAGATCTTACTCATCATCAACAGAGTGGGGAATAGGGCTGGGTATCATCTAGGATGAGCCGATTCGATTGATTTGACTCCAATATCGATATTTATTGCTTTCAAATTAATGATCAAAGTCATTCAATCAACAAAACCAGCCAAATATTATATTTATGTTCAATTTATTGAACGCTGATATATTAACAGGAAAATAAAGTGCATTTGGTTCAGTGCATTTAACATATCACAGAAACCCAAAATGTGTCCAAACGTCTGATTTTAGGTACGAAGGAGCTTCTAAAATCCTGTCGGCCGTTCCGCAAATTCGTCTCACATGCACTTCCTCGCTGTGAACAGTAATGGTGCGCTGTAATAACGCCCCCTAGTGGTTGGGAGGTATATCGATACTGAAAGCCAGAATATGAATATTAAATAATTTTTAAAAACATCGATATTAATCTTTGTATCGATTTTTATGCACAGCCCTAGTGGGTAAGTGGCTCTATTTTTTTTTCCATTTCCTGCCATAAAAGTAAAAAAAATGAGTCATTTGCAGTAACACCTCTTTATAACTTGAAAAGAGTCACTATAACATGCAATTAAAGGTACCAATGTAACTAATTTAGAAGGTAATTCACAGACATAGCCGTCACTGTTGTGTTGCTTTAAGCATCTCAGCAGGGGAGAGATGAGAGCGGCCAAGTGTTTTAGCCATAAACCTTCCAATGATAATTTTACATCGTTAACACTTTGTCTCTGATGTTGGAAGATTTCAAATTAGTTTCAGTTTGTAATGTTCACACATATATACTAAATAAAGCATGACTTGCAAACACAGCGGTCTCTATCCATCTGTGGGGTTGTTTTTATTTTCCTGTGTATCAGAACCTAAATGGTTAAAAACCATAAAATATTACTTTTACTGAAGAATATTTTCACTCTGTCCTGACAGACAACTGTAAAGGGATGTCAGTGACTTAAGAACATGCAAAGTTGAGTGAAAGCATAAGCTTTAGATGAGTTTAAAATGAGGTCACTGAAATATAATGTTGAAAAATTCAACCAGATTGAAATGCTCATCACTAACCCTCCACAAAACACTAAATGAAAAAAAAGCACATCTCACCAACCGGGCCCCTTTTCTGGGTCAAATTTCAACCCTGGCGATCATCATAATACCCTGAAAAGTGCAGTGGAGGTGCTGGAAGGTGGAAAAACATTGGTAGCGCATATTTACGAACTGAAAGGTTAATAATTCATGTTTTTTAGACATTTTCACTAAAGTCTGAGAAGTGTGGCATGCAGTTGTATTTATAGAGTACATTGAAGTGTTCAGTAACAAAATGAAACAAACTTGATGGGTATAGATATAGAAATTGTTTTGCAAGGCACTGAATTATCTGCATTATGGTCACATTTAACCTTAATCAAACATGTGTATCATCTTCTCATCAGTAATCGGGAAAGTACACAAGTAGCTGATGTGTGAGCATACGGAAAATAATTGAAGTCATCCTGCTCATCACCCGCAGCCTGTTGATGTGCGTAGGCTGAGAGCTGGAGGCTATAAATAATGTCTTAGCATCATTAATAAGGGCCTGCACCTTCCAAGCTTCGCTGTTTAGCTAATTAGCACAAATATAAGTCTGGATTTGTCCCCCGTTACATGAGCAACTATTTAATCAGGGAGGTTCCTGCTGGGAAAATTGAGCCAACCCCTAATTTGCATCCTACATTTGAGAGGAAACCTAAAAAGAATCATTGGTATTGATTACATTTATTCATTGGGTAAAGGTTTTTTCCTCGTACCTAAATGTCATGTTTTTAAAAATTCTATGAACTGAAAATGTATCAACAGAATTTTTTTTTTAAATACCCCAATGGTCATTTTCCCTTGCTGTAATTTGTTTCTCTTGTGTTTGCTTTTCTTTTGTTGTTTTGCCTTTTGTTGTGTAGCTTCGGTATCAGCTTACCCCAAAATAAAAGATCGTGGTCAAGGACTAAATAAATTTGCCTCATCACTAAATGAATTACGTTCGCTGGGATTTTATTACCTTCCTTTTTTTCATTAATTGTGGTATCAATCTCGGAGCAACAGCAGTTATAGGTAATAGGTTTTCTTAGTGTTTTCCACAGAGTGCTGTTTGATTATTCGTCTCGGTAAAAAAAAAAAAAAAATCTGCTCCTATCATTCCAACCATATACTGCAAACCTTCCATTTGAGCTGTGATATGAGCAGTGGAATCCGAGGAAATAAGCCCTCTGCTCTCGCACATCAATACGCCCACTCAGACATTAAGACACAGGCACACATAAAGACATTGCAGCAGAAACATGGCGTATTAATAGGTATGATGCGCGCCTTCCTGACCTAGATGCACAAATAACTCTCAGAGGCCATAAAATGGATCATTTCTTAAAGCAATAGAGCAAAGTGCAAATATGCAGAGGAATGCATCCACCTGGAGCTCTGAGCTCATAATTTTTATCATACCAGCTACACGTTTTTTTGCTTCCGAATTGTTTTGGTCATTTGCACAAGACAAATGATGATGCTCACAAACATCTTGAGTCTTGTTTTTGTTTTTTCCTCACCCCCGGAGCAGTCCCAATACAGCTCTAGGATTAGTATCTGTTTATTCTCTCAAGTTTAAAGAATCTTTTATTTCTATAACAATAGCTTTCCATTAGCTTGATGTGAATTGAAGTTTCTGCTGACTGCCTGGTGATGGCAGTGCTCCCGCTGCTTCTGGCTGTTGTTCGGCCAAATGTAGCATCTGCGCCGCAAAACTCAACAGCTGTTCCTGTCATACAATGGCTTTCACATAGATTGAATTAAGAAGCATGACTTGGCAGGATTTGAAGCAGAACCCGGGCCCTTTTTTCATTGCTCACAGATTATCACACGTGTCATAGAAGATGGTAATTGACGATCGCTCGGATTCCCTTGATGTATTTGAATGCACAATATAAAAAACATCAAGTTGTCCCAAAGTCTACTTATGATTTTGGTTGGACAGCCTTGGTCAGAAGGAATTGCTGTCAATTTCACCATCTTTCATCCATCAAAGAAACTAAAACCGTCTACATCAGAACTAGTATTTATAATAATTTTGGACTGCTTACTCGCCCACTAAATAATCTTACATCGCAAGATCTACGTCTTGCATAACAGGGATGTCCCTGTCCGTGTTGTCTCACCAGAGCTCGCCAGTTGCAGTTGTCTTGGGTCTGGTCCCCTGTGTCTTTGATGTTGATTCCCAAAAATTGTTTGTCTTCAATAATGATGTCCGCCTTTCTGGTGCCATTTAGCACTTTGTTGCTGGTGACTGTTGGATGAAATAAGAGGATGTAATGTGAGGGCTCTTTAGGAGACTACTGAAGAGTGGGAGCAAAACATCAGATGCAAGGCTGGATGGCAAGCTGGTGGATGTGTTCTTGCAGCTGATGCTAACTAATGTTTGTGATGGTCCTGAAATACCTGTTGTCAAAGACTTTTTTTTTTGTGGCCAGTTTCTTGTTCAAAGGTTAGGATTTTGTTACAAAAAGCCAAATCCTGGATCTATGGAGAGGATTGCTGCATAAAAACTGTGCAGCTGTTTTTCATATGGGAGATGGAGTAGGAGCTGAGAGAGCTTCCAGACAAAAAGAATGAACTTTAGGTAACCTAGCTGGAAGAGGCTCATCTTGTTAACAAACCCATGCAGGCAGGTTAGAAAGTGCCTCATGCACTATGCTACATTTCTTTATTTCTGCGTAAAGCTTCGTGTGGAATTCCCTCAGGTTTGTGTCCAGTGAGTCCAGTCCAGGTGTTTGACCCAAGAAAAGGACTTTATACATGCCCTGAGAAAATTATTCTGATGGGGATGATTTACACACACACACACACACATATATATTATATATATATATATATATATATATATATATATATATATATATATATATATATATATATATATATATATATATATAAAATCATAAAAGTCAAAGTGATACCATTGGCATAACCTTCATCTAAACATCTGAGTCAGACTAATTATTTTAGGACTTCAGTCATGTATAGGAATATATATATATGAAAGTGTTTTTTTACTGCCTCTTTTTCATGTATACGACCCCTGCAGATGTGACCTTTATTCTGTTTGATTTCTTTTTCACATCACGAACAGAAATGTATCTCCAGTTTTTCAGAGAGAGAGAAATGTATGTTATAGTTCAGTGCCTGCTGAGATAAAGACCTTTAAGTTTAATAAGCTTCAGCCAGTTTCTTTGTGTCCTGAACAAAGGAACCCTGAATTAAAAACCTATAAAGTTGAACCATTGTATTATTTTATAGCTTTACCTCTTCTTATTGATTATCACGTAGTTACATGAATGGAATGTTTTCTTAAAGGAAGAGAAAATGCTTCTTGATATATTTAAAGTGGACTAATTTTTGAAGTTTTGGTTTGATGGACCTTGGAGGATTTTTAAGAGTCTTGTTTGATCAAATATCTGCTCATTAAGGGATGGATATTTGAATGCCAATCTAGGGTTAGTAGAGAATCCCACACATTATTCCGGTATTGTTTCTGCTACTAATTGGAGCAAAGTTTTGTGACTAGAAGGGAGCAACCTTTTTAAAGCATTTCACCTTGATGCCACACAAATTAAAAGTTTTATTACAAACCTTTTACTAAGCCTGGTGTTCAAACCTCTGGGCGCAGCACTTAGCGAATAAAACGGTTTGTTGTTTTGAGACTTCCTGACCCAGGGTGGTCTTGACACCCCTGCATAGCTGAGCGCGTGCAATGAGAGCAAATAAGGAGTGAGTGAAGCTTCCAGAGGGACATGGCTTGGTAATATTTCTGTTTTCAGACAGTAATGAGATTAAGTGGAGATATTTCAACAATGTTCAGTGCCTAAGCAGTTGGATGATTAAGGGTACTTTCACAGCAGCACCGATATGTCAGCTTTAAATGGACCAAAGTTTGTTTCCTTGGGTGGATCCCTTCGACAAAGTCCGATCTCTAGTGCAAAAACAAACTAGGTCCACCAAAAAACGTGGATCTCGGTTGGCCTACATTTGAACCATAGTGCCGTTTACTTACTGTTGGAATAAAGCAGGAAAATGTGACCCAAAGGAAAGAAGAGTCGTAGGATGTGTGGATATATGCGATCAGAAAACGTTTAAATCGTATCACTACTTTGCTTGGCACATGCGTTACTTTCTTTGGCTGCATTGCTCCATTTGTCTCATGTATTCAGATGCAGCTCGCCTGCTGCGGATACTGGGCAGCTTCTTATGCTAGCATCCCAAGTGAGCAGCTGCTTTAACTGCAAGACCTGCACTCTTCAATTCTTATCACTACAAGTAGATTGTCCTTCTTTATTGTTATTCTTAATATTTGTTATACATAATATATGTTTATTTAATGATTTATCAGCACTTTAATTTCACTGTAAGCTCATAATGATGATCTCATAAGCTTTAGCTGATGTTTACTTTATCTGTGGTGTTATCATAAACTTTTTTTAAAGGTATGATACGAGTCTTTTTTTGGTAAGGTCTTGCATTTATCAGATTGATTAAGTAATAGACAAATATACATACGAGGCTGATAAATTGGTTGTAAAGTAGTTTAATATTGTGCTAATATCCTGTACTCAATAAGATGTACCCAAGAAACGGCATGATTTTTATCATACTGTTGTAGTCTTAGTTCAGTAGCAAGCAACCACTGATTTTTATTATGTTAGATTTTTCCTCTTAAATCGTTATTAATATGTTAATGTACATGCTGCGTTTTCTCAGTGGATGTTAATAATAAAATACAAAAAAGCTTCTCTTATTCATGAGGCCAGTTTTTAACTTGGCAGAAAAGTACATTTCATGATTTAGGGAATTCTGATTATTAAGTGATCACACCGATTGGATTTTTGATAGCCAGTGAGAAGTTAGTTTGTGGACATTAAAACCATCTGAAGTAGCTGATGCTCACTGCAGTATACAACGACACGGTAAATAAATATATATTCAAATATTATTCAGATCACATAAAGAACCAATAATAACTGTAGCTTTTGAAATGCACTCCCACAAAAACAAAATTAGCATTTTAACACACATCAATGGAAAGAGATTGACTCCAGAAAAGGTTTTCATTTTGCATCCATTTCTTATTGGGAACATTATGAAGTTATGCACAGAATCAATTTTCTAAGATTACATTTGTTTCTTTTTTTATTTACTCATATTTATATTTTTTGCTTCATTACAATTTATATATTCTGATAGCCCAAGTTGTGCTGTGGAAGAAGATGCATACGACTCGCTCGAAGTAACCGTGCAGAGGCTGCAATAGCATTATTTTCCAAGGACAGCTGGCATTCTTCTGACATGCTTTTTTTATTCCTTTCCATTTCAAAAAGCTATAAAAATTAAATGAAAGATACACAAGCAAAAACTTTATTATGCTCAATCTGTTAATTAACAGATGGGAAGCTCCATATTATATTTACATCTATATTATTATTCGTTATTTTTGACAAGTACATGTCATTTAAATCCCATACTAAACAACTTTCCAGGGTTTCTTTTTTCACCTCCAGAATATTGTGACATTAGAAACATTCTGTCCAGGGGTGATGCTGAAAAACTATTCCACGCATTTGGTACTTCAAGGCTGGACTATTGTAATTCTTTACTATCAGGAAGTCCACAAAATGCAGTTCAAAGTCTTCAGCTGATCCAAAATGCTGCAGCGAGAGTTCTGATGAAAATCAACAAAAGGGATCATATTTCTCCAATTTTAACTTCCCTTCATTGGCTTCCTGTTAAATCAAGAATTGAATTTAAAATCCTCCATCTCACATATAAAGCCCTTAATAATCAAGCTCCATCATACATCAGATTTGATTACCACAAATGTTCTTAACAGAGCACTTTGTCTACTGGTGGATCTTAGAGTCTCTAAAAGTAGGGACCACCTCCCAGTTTTGGTTCATGAGGCAGACACTCTGTCTACTTTTAAGACTAATCTTAAAACTTTCCTTTTTGACAAAGCTTATAGTTAGAGTGTCTCATGTTACCCTGAGCTACCTCTATAGTCATGCTGCTATAGGCTTAGGCTGCTGGAGGACATCAGGGCACTAAGATCTATTTCTCTCACTCTGCTGAGTTCTACTGTTCTCCAATTTTTCATTATTTTATGTTATTTCAAATTTTAACTTTTAGTTCTCTCTGTCTTTTCTCTTCTTAGTAGGTACATCTGGTCTAGCGTTCTGTTTAGCTGTGACACCATCCAGGGGGGCAGATTGTCTGCCATTACTCTCTCTAACATAGAAAGGATTCCTGGATCAGTACTTCTGTGCTCTTTTTGTACGTTTGCTCTGTCGTCTCAGACTCCCAATCGGTCGTGGCAGACTGACCTGGTTCTGCTGAAGGTTTCTTCCAGTATAAGGGGACTTTTGCTCTCTACCGTCGCTACATGCATGCTCAGTATTATGAATTGCTGCTAAATCAACAAGAATAATTTATATTAGCAAGTCATGCATTTGTTATACATGCTCTCTCACATTCTGGTAGGATTTAATTGCTCTAAAATATTATTGTTGTCTATCTACAGTTTTCTCGCAGCAGAAGGTAATTGGGTCCAAAAAAAAGTAATTTCAAGCTAATGCTACAAATGCAGTCTAATGAAGGGGATTTAACAAAACTCGGACACCTGTTGTCAAACCTCCACTTTATGTGGCTGCTACATAAAAACAGCTAATTATCAGTAAAAGAACACATTTCTTACTTTATAAGCTTTATGCCCATAAACAGCACCTGCTCTCCCAGCAGTGAACTGACTGTCGACTCTGCTCAAGCTATCTATCAAAGCCGGGAGATTAACCGTGGTATGTTTTCGTCTCTCTGCTGGTTGGTGTTCCTGCCCTTAGAACCGATATTTCACTTGTTTCATAATCTAGGTGTAAAAGTGTTTCCAACAGAGAGGTTGTTTTTAGTAGGCGAGGAGATCTCTATCCTCTCTACGTCTGTTTACTTTCACAGGACTCACTTTTCCTGCAGAGAAGATCTTTGTTGCAAAAGTGCTGCTAAATCCTTTTAATGTGTTGTTGATAAGCAGCCGTGCATCCGTTTGATATTGCCAGTAAAAAAAAAGCATTATTTTTAATCAAGCAAACAATCTGTTCTTTGTTTAATGTGGGAGCTTTTCAGATGGTGTGGTTCTAGACAACATGTCACCCTACATGTATGATACTGCCTTCTTGTTCAGTTTTCCTTCTGAAGAAACCAAAAAAAAAAAATAACCTAGTTTAGATTTTTTTATATTTCATAATTCATTATGAAATATAAATTCATTCATATTTCATAAGATTTTAAGGTTCTCTACCTCTAAAATATGCGGAGAACTGCATATTTTAGGAAAAAAAGCAACTTTTCTTTCTTTGGAATTAAATTAGACCATTTTAATTAAAAATATTCCTTACCGTTTTCTTCATCAGATCTTTGACGGTATCTTGAGAGACTAGAGAACAAGCACTAATCATTGCTGTCTTTTGTAAGGAAAAGACAGTCTATTTATCTTTTGGACCTCATTAGTATTGTTTATTTGTAGATCCAGTTCCCGTCATTAGTTTTCTGTTCATTATGATGTTAGGCAGGAAATTGGGACTGAAATAGGAACAAGAATAAACTTCTGTTTGTTCTCAGTTTAGTTGGTGTATTTTATCCATTTATCATGTATTCTGCTCCCTTCCTGTCTCTGTTAGATCACTGCCCTCTCTCCCATTGTCCTGCCCTCAGCCTAATTACCTTCACTATTATCACCTGTGTTAATTGCTCCACCTGCTGTTCCTTCTGTCTTCTCCACTATTTAGTCAGCCAGTTTAGCCACACTCTGTCAGGTCCCTGTTCTGGTCCATTTCTAATCTCTTTCCTCATCCAAGTTTTGCATGCCTACCTGTAAGTCCTTGTTATTGATTTATCATTAAAATACTCATTTCAATTTGCGACTCCCGAGCTCTTGCCTGCAATCTGGTGGTCCATCACCTCCAACTACAAACCTGACACCTTTTACATTTAAAACAAGCAATAAACAGGGCTTTAGTGGCACAAAGTGTGCTATTTATAGAATTTAAACGGCCTTTTCTGTTCCTTTACAGTTAAAAACAGGTAACAAAGATAGGATGGACTTTTTAAGCTCTCTCCTTACCTTATTTTGAAGTGCTAGCAACCAGAAGTCTTTCAGCTGAGGTGGAAAAAGGAGAAAGTATGTCTCTAAATACAACTTTTGGATCAAAATGTATCACTTTCAAATATTGTATAATTCCCGATTGCATCTGAAAAAAATCCATTACATAAATCATTGTATTATCTATCCGAAATTACCCTCTGTCCTGTCTCAGTCCATTGCTGTAGTATGCGAGTAAGTAACACAGCGCCACTTTACGATTTGCATATGCATGTTCGTTCATGTCGCGACACAGGCTTCATAGCCTGAGTCACAGTGTGAACGATTAACGGCCTGAAGCCGGGGCGTTAGTCATTCGCGCTGCATGAATGAAGCAGCAGTACAGTAGTGAAGTCGGAGGGTGAGGCCGCCGTTATATTTTTAATTAAGGCAGGAACTCCACACCGGAGGTGTCCGACAATTCTTCTTCATGTGATGAGTTACTTGTTCTTAGCCAAACGAGAGAAATAAAAAAAATAAATAAATAAAAAAAAAAGAATTGGATTTTAATTGTCATCATATGAGTGTGAAATAGTGTCTAAGGTGTATGCTATTTTATAATACTATCATGGAACATAAAGTCTGTTTTCTGCTCGACTCGAAATACCGTTTAGGCTTAGCTCAGTTGCATTGATTTTGTGCGTTTCAGAACTTTATTGTCAAAAATACAGATGATCAAGTGCACACATTATGTTTGCAAACAGCAGCCAGGGATCTCTTACATAAAATAAAAATATTGAAAATGAAGTACAAATTAAAGGTTTGTATCGCCCTATAGTTAAAGTAAAATACTTTAACAAAAAAGATAGCTGACCTCAACTGAACTGAAATATGAACAAATCAGTTAATGAAGTGATTTGGTTCAGTTCATTTCATCGTGAATGCTTCGTTCTTTTGAATGGCTAACTCATGAACGACACAACACTAATGTGCCAATAATAATAGAGGCAAACGACATAAAGCTCACTGCCAAAGTTGGTTATCTTGTTGGCAGTGTTGCAGCTGTAATGCAAACAACCCTTGACAACATTACACATCTGAAAAGCAGGGTAATCAGTCACAGGAGGCTGCCTCTTTAAAATTCACAGCTGTTTACCTAAACAGAGAGGATGGAAAGGAGGCGGCGTATACATTTATTTGGAGGTGTTTCACTTGCTCTAGAAATAACAGCATTCGGAAGAGCTGTTCAACAGGTCATAAATGTTGTCATTCAATGTTAACTTCTTTTTTCTTTTAAAACTGTAGTCAGTATCATGAGGCCCAGCTTTGTTGAGTGTCTCTCAGTCCTAAGCATTTAGAATTTCTTGAGGTTCTTCATGGGGAATAGTGTCTGTGAGAGCAAAAATTATGGTATGCCTTTCTTCTTTGTCATTGATTTTCTAAAACTCTGACAGTGTGTGCCATAAGCCTCAATATTAATACAAATAAAAGCTTCAACTATATTACTCTGTGTGTATTAATTTTTATATATAAATTTCACTTCTGGAATTGCTGAAATAATTAAACATTAAAGATGCCCGTGTGCGCAGGGGCAAAAAACGCTACCAATGTGTGGAGGCCTCACTTCTCAATGTGGTTGTAGAGCATTCCAGTCCCGACCTTCTTTCAACCCATTTCCTGTCTAGGAACTGTCAATTCAAGGCTGCAAGAACCACGAAACTAAGAGATGCACCTTTATATCTTTTTATACATAATACAATTGGTAAATATAGTAAACTAATGGGACAAAAAAATTATGTAATTCCATCACATCGTTCAGGAGCACATATTATGTCAAATCCTTTTTTTTAAGCCCTCAAATACATTTTGTTGTGTACTTGGAGTCTCTGGGAGTGCAGAAAGTTTAATGTAGTCTGTCCAGATGTTGCATAGATATCTGCATATTCTGTTTGGGTCATATTCTTGTAGAAGTTCAGTTTTCTATTATATTTTTGAACAATTATTTTACATTAGTCACTGCAGGGTTACTAAACAAGGCCATGGACTTCTGGCTAGCCGAGTTTGTGAAGCCGCTGTTTTTATTTGTTGCTGTGATTTTTGGGGAGTGGTGGTCTAGTGGTTAGATCCCGGAGGTTCTGAGTTCAACTCTCACAGAATGCTACTCTGGGTCCCTGAGCAAGACCCTTAACCCCAGACTGCTCCCCGGGCGCCCACAGTGGCAGCCCACTGCTCCCCAAGGGGATGGGTTAAGATGCAGAGGTGAATTTCTCTATTGTGAGATCAATAAAGTTCTAATCATTATTAATTATTTTGTAGCCCGAGCCATGGAAGCCCAAGCTACAAGTGGATAAGTCAACGGGGTGGCGTTGAATGCTCTGTGACCTGGAGGGGATGAAATGCCTCATTTAGATTTAAAGATGCAGCACCAAAATGACTTCTTCTCAGATGTCCATCAGAATTGTAGCAAGAGAGGGGCTGTGCAGTTCCGCTTTATGTAGACCACAATTGCATTATTTCAATGTGAAAAAGAATGATCTAAAAGCTCGATATGTCCCCTTTTGAAGAAGGTCCATGTTAAATAACCATCTTAAGGTTTTAGTCTCATTTTATGCTACATTTGTGTAATTCCAGATTTTAGTAAACAAAGCACACTGTCTCTAACTGGAGGGTCAGAAACTTTCTTTGGCCTTTTTAAATATGCAGCATAGTCTATGCTGTTTCACGTGCTTAGTCAAATGTGGATTTTTGTTTTTATCTTCCTTTTTTTGAGTTTAACTGTTTTGAGTTAATCCAATCCTCACTGCTTATCTGTGAAGGTTAAAAATCCACAAGTGTTACCCTCAAAAATCCATTTTAGGGTGACTGTCTTATTTTTTAGAGCTATGCCTTTATATAATATGCGGTTAAATAATGTGACCTTTTAAACTACCAGCTATTTTTTTTACACCTTTCCCTTTATTTTCAAACTTCCTTCTGCAGCGACCCGTTTCTTCAACAGTTGGCCGACTGCTTTCCGTTGTCTACATTTTCAATTGTTGACCTGAACATATTCATCTAATTTGACTACAGAGTGGTTGAGTTTCCCTCTCTTAGTGTGGGTTCCTGGTTAAGTGACACAAAGAACACAACTGTGTGGTCGTGATGTACTCCGTTGATTTCAATTCTGCTGGTTTTTAAGAAATAGGATTTACTCTCACAAAAGCTTTGACCTTCACAATGTGACCAAGTAAAAGGAAGTCTATCAGCCTTCAGTTGTGCAAGGCGACAAATTAGACAAAAGGAAATCGGAAAATGAATGCTAATAGCTTCTTCTTTTTTTCTACTCCTCCACAGTAAGGATGTCAAGTGAAGTCTCTGGTTTTGTCCTGTGCTCCTAGGTAAAGGAGGAAGCCCAACAGCCACAGATGGTGTTCACCGTTCGCCACGCAACCGTGACCTTCCAGACAGATGGGGACACATGGCGGGAGCAGAAGGAGAAAAAGGCAGCCCTTATGGTCGGCATTTTGATCGGCGTGTTTGTGCTTTGCTGGATCCCTTTCTTTATCACCGAGCTCATTGTGCCACTCTGCTCCTGTGACATCCCACCAATTTGGAAAAGCGTTTTTCTTTGGCTGGGCTACTCAAATTCCTTTTTTAACCCGCTCATATACACTGCCTTCAACAAGAACTACAACAACGCCCTAAGGAACCTCTTCTCCCGACAGCGCTGAGCCGATCTGTGCACTTGGCCGTTGTGCTACACCGGTTCACACAGTGTTACCAGCCTCCCCCCCAACCAGACTGGAGCGTCTATCACTTTATCATCTCATTAATTGGTTGATAACCAGAGACTGTGTCTGGACAAACTTTGCTGTGCATCAGTTTTGTCGGTGTCAATGAGTTTTGTACATTAAGACTGAGACCAAACGTCTTTTTGCCTTTTTGAATTTCTGTTTTTGCTTTTTTTTGTCTTACATATATGTTTTAGAACATCAAACATGGGTAAATGCTAAAATAGAGTACATAAAGTACTGACTCTATAGAAAAAAAAAAAGTAACCACCCACCTTGTTAACTCATTAACTCTGATCAACCACAGTTCAATTCCACTAGCCACGGTCGGGTCTAATTTATGCCAGAACGGTAGAGTCGATGAATCACAACAATAGAACCTGTCTGACAACATCAAGTAGGCTGAAAGATCTCAAAAGCAACAAATCACTGCAAATACATTTTAGAACAGATGAAGAAAAAGCCCGTATTAACGTCTGTTCTTCTAGAAAGGGTTTCAAATCCATTTCTAAGACTTTGTGACTCCAGGCAAGCGCAGAGAGAGCCATAGTCCACAGATAGACAAACAGTGGTGAGGCTTTCTTGGAATGGTTGGTGTAGCATAGAGGGACCCCTCAGTGGTGGTGATGTTCCAGGTTCAGGCCATACACAGCGTCAATGTAGCTAGATAATCAGTAAGCCAGGATGCTCTTGCAAAGCACTTTGTGACACCTATCTGTGAAAAGGGCTACATAAATAAACTTTTACTAACTCACTTATTTTTCCAATAAGGGTTGAAAGTCCAAAAGGTTTTTGAGGTCTTAGAGTTTGAATTGGTTGACTGAAAAGTTGCCTAAGGTACATTTGTTACTCTAGTCAAATACCTTTTTTCTGATCATTAGAAGTCGACTTTTTTGTGGTTTGTCTTTGTGTGAGTTCAGTGTATTGTTTATGTTGTCAGAAAATACCTGTAAATATAGACTGTTTTCTTTTTTTCACGTACGAGCTGGTAGCCATTCCTCCATTTGAGATAGAAACAATGTACAGTTCTAAAAATACTCTAATTCCTGATCTTTTGTAAAACAAATGTAAATGTATATCAGTTAGTTGTTCGATGGGAAAAGAAAATAATGCACATCAGATTGATAATTAGATTGTTTAATTAATTAGTAGTGGAATGTGAGACTGATTTATCCAATAAATTGTATAGTAGTGATCAAAAATAGCATCGAGCATCACTATACTGGCCAATTAAAATCCATACCGCAAAAGTGCATTAACAGACCCCAAAACAACCCAAAATGATGTCTAATTCCATGTTCATGGTTCAACAAGAGGAAAGAAGCTGGTCAAAATGGAAGCTATGGGAAAGCTGTGGCAAAAATGACTGCTGACCAAAAGGAACACAAAAGCCCATCTTACATTTGTTAAAATAATCTTGAGGATATTTTGGAAACAATAATCTTCGGCCTGATGGGACAAAAGTGGAACATTTTGAAAAGACTGTGCTCCACTACATCTGATACAAAACAAACAAAATTTCAGGAAAACAACATTATACCAACAGTTTAACATACTGATGCCGCAGTGGTCAACGTTTGCTTTGACTATTGATTATGTGGATTATGCTCTAGAAAATCTAGAGAATTTCTAGTCATCAGTTTGGGTCCTTATGCTGTTACATTTGTCCTCAGAAGTCAGAATTTCCGACCTCCGAGTCGGAAAGTTTAACTGGAACGGCCCCTAAGATCAGAAATCTGAGTCGGAAAGTCTGCAGGAAGACCATACCGGACTTCCTCATTCAAGATGGCTGCTACTTACGGCAACATTCAGTAAAACGTCTTACTATGATTGTTTTAAGCAGTTCTTTATTTTTTTTATGTAACATTTAGTCAGCCATACATGTACCACTTTTCAGTTGTCATAAGACAGGATGTTACGAGGGGAAAAAAACACGTAAAAAAGTGTTATTGTCATCATCATTTTAACGACAGTGGCCACAGTAAGTGGTCTGTACTTGTATAGTACAGCGTTATAAAGTCCAGAGGATCCCAAAGCACACTACATTCACAAACATTCAAACGCTGACAGTGGTGAGCTACATTGTAGCCACAGCTGACCTAGGGCAGACTGACAGAAGCAAGGCTGCCATACTGGGCCCTCTGACCATTGCCAGCAGGCAAAGCATGGTAAGTGTCTTGCTCAGGGACACAATGACTAAAACGGTCATGGGATGGGGTTGAACCGGCCACCCGCCGGTTACACGATGAACTCCCTAGCTCCTGCATCGCTGTCTCCCCATAGAGGCCAAATGAACAATTAAGATTTGACGGCTATTTTTGTTTAGTGTTTCTTGTTCAGTTGAGCTGTTCTGCAAAAACAGAAACATTTTTGCAATAAATATGTGACTTTAAAAGAAACATTCTGAGTCTTAGTTTGCCTGTATGTGAACGTTTATTAATAGATTTTGTGTGAGTATCCATATTTCTTCCTACTGTACAACAAGAGGGGAAACTGAAATGCAAAAAAGTCGGAGATGAATTAATCTGTGTCTTGTCAGTTTAAAATTTTAAGGTAAATGGAACGCACCATGGAGATAGGCACCAGCAACCCCCGCGACCCCATGAGGGATAAGCGGTTTGGAAAATGGATGGATGGATGGAACGCACCATTAGGCTCCTGTGGATTTAGTCTATTCAGCAGGATGATACAGCAGTAATCCAAAGCATAACCGCTAGTCCCACTCTGAATAGCTCAAAGAAAATGACGATTGTAGGTTAGCCCATTCAAAGTCTAGAATCAAGTCCAAGCTGGATCACAGAGGACCCTGCAAAGGCTGTTGATGCTCAACAATTGTCCGATGTGACTGAAACCGTGTAAAAGGAGCATTGTTAGTTATTGCAAATACATGATGGCAGTTCTTGCCAACAAGCTAGGCACAAACAGACTTGCCAAAGAAGCTGCGTAAGAGGCAATTGCTTTTTCACAAAGGGATGGGTTGGTTTGGATAGATTTCTATTTGCTTGATAAATGAAATCCTCATTTGAAAACTGCATCGTGGCTGTATTAAGGTTATTTTTACCTGTCATAAAAGATTATTTTATGATGGAAGCTTGACAAAAAAAAAAAATAATAATAAAAAAAAATAAAAAAAAACAGAAAAAAACTGTAAGGGTAAATATACACTTTCAAAGCAATGTTGATTATTTCTGGAGGGTTAGTTTTCTCTAGTTCATGCCAGTGAAAAAGAAAGACATGGTAACTTCTTAATACGGTTTCATCATCGTGTCAGAGGCGTCTCAGCATAACAACAGAGCAGAGAGTATACTTAAGGAAAACAAGAAAATTGTCAGAAGCAAACAAAATGAGCCTCATAAATAAACCAAGACACAACTGTGGATTTTGTGCAGAAGGTTATTAAACTTCTCATTATAGATAACATTCAAGTGAAAAATATCTAATCACTTACAAATAGATGGGATTCTGCAGATGAATTCTTATCCATGAGCTGATAAACCACAGTCACTTTCAATTTATTCATACATGTTTGTAGATAAAAGTGCGCTCTGTTCTCTGACGCTCATTAGCTATACACTTTACCACCCACACATATTGTACATCCACACACCCAAAGCCCTTTCATGAGGGCAACAAAATAGCTGTGCAAGTCATTATTTCCACCGTCTTTAAATAAATTGCTGCGAAGAGTAAATGATTGGATTCAATGTCAGTTCTTGCCAGCAGAGAGAATATATAGGAGGCATGTTGTTAAATCTGTTCAAGACAATAAAAAAAACTTCAAAGGTAGCTCTGAGTGCACAATCCACCAGCCCCCAGTATTGTCGCAATGAAGAAAAATCTCAATCTGCACGAGCATTTTATGCCTTTCTCTTTTGCTCAAACGTTTATTCCCAGTTCGATGAATTTTTTTTGCCAGCAATTTCTCTTTTTAATATTGCGCTTAGAAAACAAAACGAACAGCAGTGAATTCAGACCCCTTTGGAACCAACCTTGGAACATTAATTTGCGGGAAAAGGCAGAGAGCCTTGGAAAAAGAATAACAGACAGAGGAGCAAGAAGTCAGAGGGAATTGAACTGGAAGAAAAAAAAAATCAATGTAGCAACATGGGTTTCCAATTTTGGTGAGAATGTGATGTGCTGAAATAATGCCTGTTCAAAGAGATTCTGTGTTTGTGTGAAGAATGGCCACTACCAGATGGTAACTATATGTGCTCTAAAATTCTTCAGAGTATAATACCCTTCTTTCATCTTGTCATCTATTTTCCAAATGTTGCACGATATGACTGTTTTCTTGCACAATTGCCACTTTCAAACCTAAAGCATTCACCACTGTCGAATCAATGAGTGAGACTTTATTCATCTTGTGTAGTGGAAAACCGTGTGTCGAGCATGACGCTGTGCATTCTCACAACAGAAACAGTTTGTCCGCACATGTCGTTTGTGAGAAAACATTTAAGGCTCGTGGCACTTTTTTTTTGCCAAAGAAGGTAAATAAATTCATTTGTTCAAAATAAATAAATAAAAAAAACAACCCATTCTTTCTTTTGGAAATTGTGGTTTATATTGTTCTGTTTTTTGGTTGTTAGTTTTCAGGTAGTAGCGGTAATGGAGATTACTCGACATACGTGGCATTGCATTCTGGGGATTGTTGGGCGGTCTTGGGGGTCAGCTCGGTTTAGAGAGTGGGTCCTATAGCAGGAGTTTGAAGTCAAAAGAAAAAAAAATATGGAGGGAATTTGTCAAAGAGCAAAAACTGTGTTTATTGTGAGAGTCGTACAACACACAGCCTGCTGATCATGACAAAATGAAACTGTTTTAAAAAGGGCTGCATCTGTATGGCTCTGGAGTGCTCCTAGTTTTGTTTTTCTGGTTTAGATGACCTATGAGGATTTTGCTACAAGCAAAAATATATCCAATCAACCAGTATATGTTCTTGCTGTGCTTCATCTTTGCTTTGAAATGACATTTCCACACAAGATCTCAAAACTCTGAGATTTTAGGAGTAATATCAGATAAAATCAATCATGAGCTTTATACTGTGTTTTGTTCATGTCTTTGGTATCTAACAGACAAACCTTCATCAGATTTGTCCTGCTTAACTGCTTTGAAAAATCGCTGTTTCTGTTTATTTTAGCCAAATGCAGTTGTGTATTTATGCCAGCAGGTGCAATGACCTACAAATAAACATAAAACAATTGCAAAACTAAAAAAAATGTGCTTTGCAATCCTTCTTTATATTTAACTAGGTTTCTCATCAGAACAATTTTGTGAGCAATCGATTGCCAGGCAGTTTTGTTTACATTCAACCCTATAATGGCATCAATGTGGCTCAGATCTCTCTACATATTTTATTTCACGTTCCTCATGTATTTTCTACAATGCAACCATAAAAGAACATAAATCGAAGCATTGCAGAAGATGAGCAATAGTAGAATGTTAGTATGCTAACACAGTCATACTGAGACAGTGCTGACATGGTTGGGGGCCATGGATTGGCGACAGACTCTTCTGAACTTTATTCTAAAAAGCACAAAACACATTGAAAGGTTTAGCTAACTGACTTGTTGATGGAAATGTTTGCAAACCTTTGCATTTCCATAGTGCAGTCACAGTATTAAAGCAGTCCATGCAATCTTCACAATCCAAAGAGTCCCGTTGCCCTCAGTCCCTCTAAATAAAATTCAATTAGTGCTGCAATGTTGAATGACTTTGAACAAAAGATGACTTATGAGTTTTGATAAAAACTGCAGGAAATGTGTTGTCATTTATAAAGACTCAGCTTTGTATTTCTATTTTATGGTTTTCAAATGAAGGAAAACAAAAATAGGGATACATTTTCTCCTATTAGGATGATATTTGTCAAACATAACATGAAATAATTAGTCTCCAACCCAATGAAGAGAAAAATAGATCTAAAAGAATTAATAGCACATTCTGTGTCATTCTGTTGTGGAAATGCAATGCAAATTTTCAATGAAAACGCTCTAAAACATGTGTTTGGGTATTATATCTCTATTTAAAAGAGCAGTTGATTCTTTATTATTTATAATCAAAGTTATTAAGAGCCATTTGCAGCTCTGAAGGTAAAGACGCCTGCTCTAGATGATATGTCACTTCTGACTTTAGCTTAAATTTGTCATTGATTCAGAGGTTTCCTATGCAGTCATTGTTTCAAGTATTACAAAGATTGATAAGGTCAAGAAAACATAATTTCCATTAAACCATAAACTGATCTTGCCGGATCAAAAAAACAAGACAACCCCAAAAACATGCCAAAGTAATTTTGTTATCACTTCTGTTATAACTTGTGCTGCTTGTCATAAAAGAAAGGGGGAAAAAAATGTTTGTTTGTTTTTTTTTGTTTTTTTACAGAAAGTTTCGTTTTGTTTTGTTAATATTTCATGTTTCTCCGGGAGAACAGTCGGCACGCCTTGGATGAACATTAAAAATATAGCTGTTGGCTATTTTGGAACAAGCTGGGGGAAAAAATATGCAGGTACTGAGAAATAATGAGAAGAATTATGATCATAAACCCAAGTCAGCCACATTAAAGCTTTGTTGCAACTTCTCCTGGCTCATCAAAAATCAATAAAATGTGGTTAGTGTTGTTCAAATGGAGGGTGTTTGTGTTGAGGCTAAACACAGAGTGGATGTTCTTGGTTGACCACAAAATGTTCAACTTCAGTCATTTCCTAACCTCACTCTTAAAAAGCCTTTACAGTGAATTTCAGTTATTTCTGCCCTCTCTTTGTCATGCCCTTTGCAGTTGTCAAGGGAGTTTGCTTTTAGTTTTTCTGCCAAACACTTAAACATTCTTATTATACTGTTTTTCTCTGTCTAATTGTAAAAAAAAATAAAAAATTGGGGATGGCACCACCTTTTTATTTTTTTTTCAATAATTAAAAACAAACAGGATGTCAAGTGCTAACTTTTTAGTCAGCTTTGTGCATTTTCGATTTATTTTACAAAATAAATCAGGTGAATAAACATCACCCCTAGAGTGATGATTTCCTATTTTTTTGCCTTAGGGAAAAAAAAAGAGGCTTTCAGTTTGTTTTTGTTTTTGCCGTATTTTTTTCTGACACCCCCGGCAGCAAAGAAAAATAAGACACTTCCTTTCATACCTACACCTTCCTGTTGCATCTTCCGATTGCTCATATTACTACTGATTTAACAAGGATTGTGTTGGGGCTGTAATGGAAATAGATACCATTATTTTAATGTTATAAAACTGTGAACATTAAAACAGTTTGGCTGGCTAAAGCCATGTGCCATAGGATCCCCAACTTATTCTCACCTTTATCTGCCTTTTATCAACTAAGCTCAGATGGTGCAAGCTTGGCCGGAAATGTGTTTTCCTTCTTCTGGTCTTTCCATTTCCACTTTTTAAAGATCGTCCAAAAAAAAAAAAAAAGATTACATCCCAAAACTCAAACAGAATTGTTGACTGGTTTTAAAATCTACAATAATATTTTACACATCCTGAAAGATATAGTACTAGGCTGTTAGCTGTGAAAATGTATTTGAGTAACTGGTGCATATGCTGAACAAGGATATGGTGCATCTTAAAAAAAAAATGTGAATTTCATGAAAATTCAGTTCAAAACACATTCATCATACACAGAAATATTTTTTAAGAGTTTATTTTCATGTAATTTTGATGATTTTAGCTTAGAGCTAACTAAAAACCCCAAATTGTGTTGATTTAAAAAAAATAGAATACACAATACCAATATAAAATGCATTTTTAGTGTGGATTAATCTTTTGACAAGCAGCCATTGACAGCTCCACATTGAGGTTAAGCCACGAAAAAGGAAATTTATGAAGAAGCTGGCTGTCCACAGAATGTTGTTCTAAAGGAAGTTTGAGTGGAAGGACTTTAGACAAGCTCTTTGGCCATGCTGATTTCAAAATAATCTATGTCTCTACTGTCAAAAGGAAGATGGGAACACCAGACTGTCAAAATAGTACTTTGCTAAGGTCCCAAATGGCAACAAGACACCATCTGATGCATGACAGAGTGTGGAACGAGTGATTTAATGATGGGATAACTTGCAATACACAAGGATAACATATATGAAGCAGGAAGGCAACACCAGTAGACCTTCAGCGAGAGAAATAAACCAAGGAAATCAAAAACTGTGGAGATAGGATTGTGTCATGGAAATCGGGTGAGTATAATCAATGGAATAAAATCAAGTTATCTGAGCGGGGGGCAAGGCTAAGAACTGAGGGAATTAGACCATGACATCGCAGAAACATGGGGATAACTAGATGAACAAGGCCTCCATGCCATGTCATATTCATGCAGCATGTGTGCTAAAGGATCTTGACCAAAAATGAAAGACTTTTACATCATTAGCTGGAAGATATAAGCCTAGAAATTTACAGAAATAAACACTGCCACATGTGGTCGGCCATTATCATGCACCAGGAGGAACCCGCGCCCCCCACGCACCAGTGAAGGATTCAACAACAGGTCAAGGATATCATCCATACCTAACGGCAGTCGGGGTGCCATCGTTTATCTGTACAGGACGTGCGTCCCTCCATGGAGGTGCCTTCCAAGACCAACACTGACTCACCCGAAACTCATCAGCCTGAACAAAGCTGCAGCCGCATAACGTTCACAGC